>NW_022885331.1:0-19236 GCF_011952205.1 Bombus bifarius
CTAGGCAAATCCCGTGACCGCGGCTACGTTCGGCGACTGACTGTCGCCTCGAGCCCAAGCTCATTATCACAACTCTCGAACAATTACAATCGGATTGAATAGCTACAATTGTTCAATTACAGACTCCGGTGTTCTTTCATCTATATATATATATATATATATATATATATATATATATATGTCGGAGAGGGAAGAACACCGGAACACCTAGAACTTGGGATAGTCCAGCAACAGGGTACTCCAGGGTCTACTATAGCTGTAGGCAAACAATGACAGTTAGCTAATCCGATTGTAATCGTTCGAGACTGGCGATGGTGAGCTTTGGCTCGGGGCGACGGCCCGTCGCCCAACGTAGCCGCGGTCGATGGGTCGGGCGCTTTGTCTAGCAAAGGTATAGAGCGATAGTATGACCTCCAGTACAGGAAGTACCGGGCAGTAAAACATTCCAACGGGCCCCTCAGACAATGAATACCCAAAGTTGAGGCACTTGCTCGACACGAGTACCGCTAGCACGAGGACCCGCTATAAAACCTAGGTCACGTCCGGCAATTAAGAGTTTTCTAATGGACAGGCAGGTTGGTCCCAAAAGCGACCGATGGAGACACGAGGGTCGGGCATCCTCGGGACGGACACTGGGGCATTCTTGCTAGAGATCTGAGCGAGGAAGCACGGAGCGTGCATGTTTGAGTTCTACTAAGCATATCTATCACCCCGTCGGCCGCGTATTCGTAACCGAACCTGAGACCATCGTCGCCAGTACCGCGAGCATCTAATCCCCGGGTTGATCGCCGGTTCTGTACTCTCGATATTTGTGTTAATAAACGGTGTTTGCGTGATATCGCAACGATGGCTGCCCCTCAGGGCAACTCGCCAAACGCCCCCAACCTGATCCTCAATGCAACCCCGACATATATGTATATATATATGTCGGATCAGGATTCGAATTTTGGGCGCGCGACGACTCTTCATGTGGACTAGCCACCGTTTCACAAAGCCGAGATTTTATTTACACGTATATACAGGTCTATCACTAAGCTTAACAAATAATAAGTACAACTAATAATAAGTCTAACAAACACTAAGCCTAATGAATAATACGATCTACGAATAATTAAATTAAATAATACTATTAGCAATGTTTGAGTTCAAACGAATCCACGGTCACCGGGATAACTCCTTACTAAGCGAAACTAACTTAGACGCAAATGCGATCGTCGAAAATGCTCGATGTATCACTCTCCAAGGCAATCGCAAGAATGCCAGCCTCGTGGAGATTTTTCTCCCTGTACGATTGCATTTTGTTTTCTATACCCGTTTGGAAGCATCGAGAAGGTTCCAAACGCCGTTGCTAGGCACACTCGTTGGAAGCATCGAGAAAGTTCCAAACGCCGTTGCTAGGCAGTTTCTGCCTGGAGTTTTGATTACTAATACAATGTGTGTCCCATTGCATCGGCACCTCCGAGGCAACATCACACGTGGCTCGGCCCGCTCTCGAGGCCGCATGCCGCCACAACCACAATTCTCGGAAAACACATACAACCATTCCAGACCTCCGTTAGATAAAACATCCATCCCGTGACCGTGGCTACGTTCAGCGACCGATTGTCACCTCGAACCCAATCTCGCTTATTACAAATCTTAAGCAATTACAACTATAATAAAATCTAGGCTAAGGTACTAGAGGATGTTCCCAAAATTTCCAAGGAAAGGCTTCGGCTTTCCTTTCATCTCCGACATATATATATACGTATTTATATGCATATTTCTCCTGGCGGTGTAGTGTTCATACAAAATGAAATGTCAATTATTTATTTTATATTACCTTCTTTTAATAAGATAGAACACGCACACGCACGCGTATATATGTATATATTTCTGGCAATGTGATTTTCATTTAGATTCTTTAGCGATGTAATGTTGTGCATTTGAGGTTATGTGTCAATCATTTGATTTCCTATATACATATATATCTTGTATTGTGACAACATAGTATTGACGGTTTTGTTACTAGATTATTGTGCGTTTAATGTGTTTTTACATATTTGTGTTTGATGGTAGAATTTCTGTACGCAATTTCTCAAGTCGTTGCGGTGTTAATTATTTTGAGCCTTTGGCCTATCGACAGGTTGTCGCTTAGTCCCAAGTGTTGCGTTGTGTGTTCTATTTCTTTTGTAGATTATTAGTAGTAGTTTTAGTTTAGAAAATAGATTATTTATATGTTTATATAGAGACATGCATGTTTCGTAATGTAGTTCTTATTTTATAATCCTACATTCCGATGTAGGCTAGTTTTAAGTATGTATCTTAGATTATCGATTTGAATCAATAATGTAGAATGCGCATACATTAATAGTAGTTTAGTTTAGAATATAATTTATATATTTATATATAGACATGTAGTATCGTGGACGAAAAGCCTAAGAGATATCGGGCGAACCATGAACAATGTCGCGAGAGCCGAGGCGCCGTCGGGTCCATCAATGTGTCATCGGTCTTTTCAAGTGCATAGTTTCGTAGAAAAGACCTACGTGACCCTGGCTACGAGCGTCTGCAGAACACGTGTGCCTAAAAAAAAGACAATAGAATGCGACAACGGCCAGAGAGTCAGTCGAGGAGCAGAGTGCGAGTCGAGGAGCAGAGTGCGAGTCGAGAAACAGAGTTTGCGAGTGGCGTTGCCGAGAGAGTGTTGATTGCATTTTGTGAAAGTCGAGTCGTTATCTAATTATTTAGTTGTGCTGTTTTCTGTACGTTTGGCGTGAATAGTTCAGGTTGAACAACAATCGTCTTTTTCTGTCCGATTAACATCTGTATCATCCATTCCTTGTAAATATATTATATCACGATATTACATTTTTGGGGGCTCGTCCGGGATTGGACAAGACAGAAAACGAAACGGTTTAACAGAGCGATTCGAGCTAGTTGTGAATTTACCGGTACGCGGTGCGATAAAAGACGATATCGTTGACTGTTTAAGTTTGTGTAGTGTGAAAAATGGCAAACGTCGGGGACGAACGATTGTCGGGTGAAGAGGGTTCGACGCTGGAGGAGCTGAGGAGTAAGCTCGCGCGAATGAACCTCCCTATATCGGGTGCGAGGTCAGTGCTGATTGCAAGGCTGAATCGGGCGTGTAGGGCTGGACAATCGTATCGTAAGGGATCGACGGGCGGTGAAGAACTAACCGGTCAACGAGATTTAGAAAATGTACAGAGAGCTGAGCGTGATTGTAACGAAGGTGAGGATGTTGAGAAAATGAATACGAAGGAGTTGAAGGAGCGCCTCGCTAGTTTGGGTTTAAAAACGACGGGAAGAAAAGTAGAATTACGCGCACGGCTACGAGCGGCCATGGATGGTAATGACATATCGTCGGAAGAAGAAAGCGACGACGAAAGTGAGGATGAAGATGACAGAAAAAACGCCAGAGGATACAAGAGAGGTACGCGAAGGGTGTATCAGGACCGTGATGAATATTGTCGAAGGGCATGTGTTGGTTCGACACTGAGTTTTAGAGACGTCGAAGATGCATTAGAGTCGTTTAGTGCCAACAAAGGTGAAAATGTCGAACGATGGTTCGAGTCGTTCGAGGAAGTCGCTGATACGTGCATGTGGTCGGGTGGGCAGAAGGCAGTCTACGCGAGGAAGCTGCTGAAGGGATCAGCGAAAATATTTGCGAGCTTCGAGTGTCATGCCAGGACTTGGCATGAGTTGAGGAGGGGGCTAGTGAAAGAATTTTCGAGGAAAGTCAACAGTAGGCAAGTACATCAGAAACTTGAAGAAACAAAAAAGGAGAGTGATGAAGCATGTTTGGCTTACATGTACCGCATGCTCGAAATAGCCAGCCATGTGGACATAGAGGAGGAAGCAAAGGTGGAATACATAGTGGATGGAATAATAGACGACGAGAACAATAAGGCTATATTGTACGGCGCTACGTCAATCAAAGAGTTGAGGAAGAGGTTAGTGATGTACGAAGAGTAGAAGAGTCGCAGAGCAAAGTCGATTGTGAAGCCGGCTAAAACCCAGAAGAACGGGAAGCCCAGTCAATCTGTAGATGCAATGAAGAAAAGAAGATGCTTCATTTGCGGTAGTGAGGATCATCTAAGTGTTAAGTGTCCGGAGAGGGGAGAAGGTGTTAGGTGTTTCGAGTGCAGCGGATTTGGACATATTGCAGCGAGGTGTACGGCACAACCGAAAGAGACTTGCGTAGTGTCAAGATCCGAAAAGGGGAAGTATATGAAGGAAGTGGCGATAGATGATTGTAGGTTTGTGGCATTAGTGGATACGGGTAGTGATCTCACGTTCATTCGATCAGACGAGTATGCGAGGTTAGGGTCACCACCGCTAGGTAAATGCAAGCTTAAGTTCGATGGTTTTAGTTCCGCTGGCAATGAGACCTGGGGTGAATTCACCAAGGTAATGATGGTTGATGGGTATAAACTGCCAATCACTTTACACGTTGTTTCAAACAAAATATTGACGAAGCACGGCCTGTTGTTAGGCACTGATTTTCTGGATCAGGTAGAGTTACGGGTTAAACGAGGCGAAGTGACTTTCTTGCGGCTTGACGAACAGACTAACAAAGACGTGCCAGATGTGTTTAGAATTAACGTGGTAGAACAGACTGACGAAACAGACCTAACACACGTACAGGAACCGCATTATCGTGAAGCGATTCGCGATATCATTAGGGGGTATAGGCCGGAGAAAAAGCGGGACGTTGGGATAACGACAAAAATCGTTTTAAAGAGTGACAAACCTGTGGATCGAAGGCCGCGAAGATTGGCGCCTTCGGAGAAAAAAGAGGTGGACGAGTTGATGGAATTATGGACAAATGAAGGCATAATAAAACCATCAAACTCAGAATATGCAAGTCCCATAGTTGTTGTTAGAAAGAAAGATTTGTGTGTGCGTGTGGCTAGATGGGCCTTGTTACTAGGCGAGTTTAAGTATCAGGTGTGTCATCGGCCGGGGAAAAGTATGCAGCATGTAGATGCTCCGAGTAGGAACCCCCTGCCGAGCACTATGTATGTAACGGAGAGTGAAGACGGGCTGATTGCACGGTTGAGAAGGGCACAGAACAAGGACATTGAAGTCCGTAGGATTTTGGACGCCGCAACGTGCAGTCAGGCCGATGGGTATGTAATAAGAAACAATATTTTGTATAAGGAGTGTAAGGACGATGTGCTAATAGTAGTACCGAAGGCGATGCGGGCTCAAGTAGTCAGGCAAGCGCACGAGCGTGGGCATTTCGGGGTTACCAAAACAGAAGCTATGGTCAAGAAGGACTTCTGGTTCAAGGGGTTACGCGAAAAGGTCGAATACGTGGTATCCAACTGCCTTGACTGTATCCTAACCGAACGAAACATAGGTAAGCTAGAAGGGAACCTGCGAAATTACAAGAAAAGAAGAAAGCGTGCGAAGCAGTACCGAAGGAAGGACCAGCGCACACCTCGATTTCATGAAACCTTGGGTCATAAACGCCGAAAGTGACGCATCTGATGACAGCGAGATAGAAGGCAACATCTGAGGGCAGATGTTATTGCAGGATGGCCGAGTGTAGTATCGTGGACGAAAAGCCTAAGAGATATCGGGCGAACCATGAACAATGTCGCGAGAGCCGAGGCGCCGTCGGGTCCATCAATGTGTCATCGGTCTTTTCAAGTGCATAGTTTCGTAGAAAAGACCTACGTGACCCTGGCTACGAGCGTCTGCAGAACACATGTGCCTAGCAAAAGACAATAGAATGCGACAACGAGCAGAGAGTTAGTCGAGAAACAGAGTTTGCGGGTGGCGTTGCCGAGAAAGTGTTGATTGCATTTGGTGAAGTCGAGTCGTTATCTAATTATTTAGTTGTGCTGTTTTCTGTACGTTTGGCGTGAATAGTTCAGGTTGAACAACAATCGTCTTTTTCTGTCCGATTAACATCTGTATCATCCATTCCTTGTAAATATATTATATCACGATATTACAGACATGCATGTTTCGTAATGTAGTTCTTATTTTATAATTCTTTACCGGAATGTAGGCTAGTTTTAAGTATGTATCTTAGATTATTTATTTGATAGAATGCGCACACATATATGTCGGAGATGAAAGAACACCGGAGTCTGTAATTGAACAATTGTAGTTATTCAATCCGATTGTAATTGTTCGAGAGTTGTGATAATGAGCTTGGGCTCGAGGCGACAGTCAGTCGCCGAACGCAGCCGCGGTCACGGGACGAACGCTTTGCCTAGCAAAGGTATGGAGTAATCCTATAGCTCTCCTTAAAGGAAATATTCGTGGCGACACGCGACAGTAAACATTCCAACGGTTTCTGTCCCGTGCCTCGCCACACGCAGACCCTATTCTTCGAGTAAGATGATTGCCAGATGTCGATGCGTCTCCGCAGTACATGTTCGGCTAGCCCGAGGGCCCGTTATAAATCTTAAGGTTTAGTTAACTAAAGTCCTTCAAACAGACAAACAGTCTTTGTCCCAACTACGGGAAGATAGGGGAGACATATTTTTCAACGAGCGGCGTCTCCCACTAGCAACTTTCCCTCGAAGGCGGCTAGCATCTTTTTCTAACCACCGATATGGAGATTGACCAATTAGCAGCAACGCCAATTTCCCTTACTTTCTGAACGAAGGCTTTTCTCGACGAATCCGATGATCTCGTATCCTTAGACACACCCCATTATAGTTTTCCTCTGTAGCATCATCGGGACGGGAAAGGCATTCTCGTTCGCGATCTCACTGATGAAAGGAGTAACCCTTTACGACCAGTGAATATCACGCATCCGACTTAGATTTTGTGAGTACGTTCATCTATCATCCCGTCGACCGCGGATTCGTTATTGAACCTAGGATCATTGTCATTAGTTTCTCGAGTGCCTAACTACCACGGTTACTTGTCCGGCTCTATAATAATCGTATTTGCACTAGTCAATGTCTTCTCTATTGCATAACGACAACGTGTAACCCAAACGAAGATTCGTTTCACGCCCCTAACCCTAATTCTAATGTAAACCCGACATCAGAAGTGGGATCAGTGCCGGTTATAACAGTGCAAGAGCTTACGACCATCGTGCGCGAGTTAATTCCGTCGCTAGTGCAAAAATCGAGTGTGGAACCTAACAATTTTTCGACTCCGCTGCCTGGTGGGCAGCTACCAATCTGATTATGGAGGAAGATCCTTTACAAAGCAGTGCCCTGAATATAATTTCAATACCGAGTGTCGAATTGACTTCTACGTAGTGGAGGCGCTAACTGGTAGATCAAGCCATCCGGGTGAGTCGTTTCCATTTTACCCCGATCTCGGAGCCGAGTGTTCGCTAATTAAAGAATCCGTAGTCTTGAGAATTTCTGGCAAAAGAACGATTGATATAGTAGTAATACGAGGAATAAGAAATATCGGTACTAAACGTATCGCTCAAATCATGTCCGTTGCAGGTGTCGGTGGTTAGAGATAAACTTTTCATGTTCTCGCTGATAGTTATTTAACAATACGATATCGCGATTACTCGTTAAATTTTAAGCCAAGATTTTGACGTAATATTACACAAAATAGCCTCGCTATGTGTAAAACAAAAATAATTAATGCCTGTAATAAAACCGCTGAAAACGAGATCGATGTTAATGAAGTTGACAATGTGATACGTGGTAGCGATAAAAGTCGATTAATCTTTCTTTTCGAAAATTCAGAGATTCATCCGTTACGGGTTCCCTACGTACTCGTACAAAAAATACAGGCCAGTTAGAAGTACAATTAATTGATCCTAACATCGCCGTACAAGGAGTCCTAATAGACTTCGCGAGCGCAGAATAGTACGTGATAGAACAAGCGACTTAATTACAGCCAAAAATCATAAAGCCTAGTAATTCACCGTTCGCGAGCCCTGTGTTACTCGTGAAGACGAACAATGGTTCAGATACATGATAGGTAGATTTTCGAGAACTAAATAAATATACGGTCGCGGATCAGTATCCTTTACCCCTCATTGCGGATCAAGTCGCGAGATTGCCTAAGCGAGATATTTTATTATTCTGGACATGGCCGGTGGGTTTCTCCAAATCCCTATTCATCCTAATTCTAGGAAGTATACAGCATTGATTACTCTCGATGAACAATTTGGATAATAAGTTGTTGTTTTCTTCGAATTCTTTTGTGCCTTTGTTCGATCCATTCGATGTCCTTTATTTGCATAACATAAGTGCGTGCGCGTTTAATGTTTCTTCCGGAAGTCATTTTCGGGACGGCGATACTAGGCTGACCCCGTCGAAAATAGGGATTCTTATACTTTCGGACAACCCTAATAATTGTGCAGCTCATACTTGTCTAAATATTCTAATATTTATGTTCTTCCTTGCTACAATTTTGTAAACCATCAAAACGTTTACTACGGAAATCCTCAGGAGTAGTCGCGTGCCAAGTCTTCTGTAGCATTTGACCCTTTTTAATTGTGGTGACATAAGAAATCATTTGGTCAGAGTGATCTGTACTACACTTTCCTTCATTGTATTCAGCAGCGGCTGCTGATTTCGATGTTGCGAACAAACGAAACGAGAGATCATTCTTGAGATTCCTTTGAAAACACGTGTAACAGTCAACGTGCCATTCGTACGTTGTCGTCTATTTGGATGATGTCCTAATTATTGCCGACTCGATAGATCAAGCTCTAAAAGTATTGCACACCGTACTAGATACCGTTGTAAAAGCCGGATTCTCCTTTAACTTTTCAAAATGTTCTTTTCTAAAGGCATCGGTACTCTATTTGGAATATGTAATTTACGACGGAGAAGTTCGTCCCAATCCGGGTAAAATGCACGCCTTGAGTTCTTTACCTGCGTCAACGACCGTCACACAGCTCAGGCAGTTCATAGGTTTAGCCCTTTATTTCCGAAAATTCGTCCCTAAATTTTCACGGGTAATGAAACCCTTGTATGCGCTTACTTCCGAAAATAAAAACATGACTTGGACAGATAGGCATGGAAAAATAAGGCAAAAGGTAATTTACGCCCTGACCGACGCGCCGGTGTTAATGGTATTTGACCCGAACTACCCGATAGAACTTCGTATCGACGCTAGTTCGGATGGATATGAGGTTATTTTAATGCACAAGATTGAAGATAAAAATAGAGTAATAGAATATTACAGTATAAGAAGTAGCCCTGCGGAATCTAGGTATCATTCTTACGAACTAGAAACGTTAGCAGTTGTGAACGCCGTCAAGCATTTCCGTCATTAACTCCGCGGACGAGAATTTCTTGTCGTCTACGATTGTAATCCTTTGAAGGCATCCAGTAGTAAGGTAAATTTAAATGACAGGGTTTACAGGTGGTGGGCTTACTTACAAACTTTTACTTTTGACATTCTGTACCGGGAAGGTAAACGAATGGCCCACGTAAATTTTGTCTCGCGAAATCCCGTAGACTTAGATCACCTTACGATCAACGAAGTCATAGAGAAGGAAATCAATCTGACCGAAATCTCCGAAGACGAGCTATTAATGGAATAACGTCGCGACTCCCAAATTTCTGGGATCGTCAATAAATTACAGAACGAAGAGCTCGCGGAAGACGTCGCGAATACGTATGAGTTACGGTCCGGTACCCTTCATCGTAAAATACAGAGAAAAGGTAAAACTCTCTGCTTGCCCATCGCTCCAAGAGGGCTTAAGTGGTCCGTTATTAACCATGTGCAACAGTCAATTATGCACTTAGGTTGGGATAAAACGCTTGAGAAACTGTGCGAGTGTCACTGGTTCGAAGAAATGGCGGAGTATGTTCGCGAATTCGTAGAGAACTGTCACGCTTGTCAAGTTTCGAAGGCCAGTTCAGGTAAAATACGAGCTGAATTACATCCTATACCTAAGACCAGCATACCTTGGCATACAGTTCGCGTGGACATAACGGACAAACTAAGCGGTAAAAGTGGTTCGAAAAAATATGTCATTGTTTTGGTCGACGTCTTCACTAAATTCGCATATCTGCATCATACTCGTAAAGTAGATTTCCTTAGTACCGTTAAAACACTTAAGTACTATATTTTTATTCGGCAGTCCTTGCCGGATAATAGCGGATCAAGAGAGGTGTCCTAACGGGTAAAGAATTCCAAGATTTCTGGCAAGGTGAACACTAAAACTCCACTTAATCTCAACCGGTGCGAGTAGGGCCAACGGTCAGGTAGAGCGTATTACGGGTACGTTGAAAATTATGTTCACGATCATAGAAACGACCGGGCGATCGTGGCTAGACGCGGTTGGCAAAATACAGCTGGCTTCGAATTGCACCACCAACCGCGTGACTAAATCGAGCCCATTGGAACTATTAATTGGTGGAACAGCAAAGACGTTACGACTCGTTGATACCCGATAATATCGAAGAAAAAGAAGTAGATATCTCTGATGTAAGACAGCGGGCAATAGAGGATATAGAAATTAGTGCTAGGTACGATAAAGGTGGAGTTGACAAAACTAAAGCTAAGGTAGTTAGGTTTAACCTTGGTGATTTTGTATTATGCAAAAACGAGGAGAGAAACCAGACGAAGTTAGATCCGAAATTCAGAAGTCCATTCGAGATAGCAAAGATTTTGGAAGGAGATAGATATACTTTAAAAACCTTAGACGGCAAACAATCATATAAGGACAGACATGACAGACTGAGAAAGATGCTAGAAAGTTGCGCCCCTGCTGAGATGGACGTCTGCGGTGATGACAACGATGGTGGTAATAATGATGCAAGTGCACTGACCTTAGAGGATCATTAACACCACGTTGTGGTCGTAGTATATACCCACAGTGACGTTTTGCGTATCTGCAATATATCCACTGTGATGTCTCATACATCTGTAATATACCCACAGTGACGTTTTGCGTGTCTGCAATATATCCACTGTGATGTCTCATACATCTGTAATATACCCACAGTGACGTTTTGCGTATCTGCAATATATCCACTGTGATGTCTCATACATCTGTAATATACCCACAGTGACGTTTTGCGTATCTGCAATATATCCACTGTGATGTCTCATACATCTGTAATATACCCACAGTGACGTTTTGCGTATCTGCAATATATCCACTGTGATGTCTCATACATCTGTGATATACCCACAGTGACGTTTGCGTATTTGCAATATATCCACTGTGATGTTTCATGTATCTGTAATATACCCACAGTGACGTTTTGCGTGTCTGCAATATATCCACTGTGATGTTTCATGCATCTGTAATATACCCACAGTGACGTTTTGCGTGTCTGCAATATATCCACTGTGATGTTTCATGCATCTGCAATATACCCACAGTGATACACCCAACGTAGCAATATGATCCAACCAACTGAGATTCATCAGTGTACGAAATCGAACATGATCTGTCATGTCATTACGGTCTGGCGACTCACAGAACGCTAGCACTTTGAATACAAATTCTAACGCTACAAATTCTTGTTCTCTTTTAGTTTTGTGTTGTCAAGCCTCCGAACGAAATTTTGTTATTGCACTGGACCCTTGACTTACTTGGACATTTACTTAAATCGTAAATAATGTCAGTTGCATCGAATCTAATGTGAGAAAGCACGATATTTTAGTTGCACACGAGGTCGTGTGATAGTCAGGATGGCCGTGTCGGAGATGAAAGAACACCGGAGTCTGTAATTGAACAATTGTAGTTATTCAATCCGATTGTAATTGTTCGAGAGTTGTGATAATGAGCTTGGGCTCGAGGCGACAGTCAGTCGCCGAACGCAGCCGCGGTCACGGGACGAACGCTTTGCCTAGCAAAGGTATGGAGTAATCCTATAGCTCTCCTTAAAGGAAATATTCGTGGCGACACGCGACAGTAAACATTCCAACGGTTTCTGTCCCGTGGCTCGCCACACGCAGACCCTATTCTTCGAGTAAGATGATTGCCAGATGTCGATGCGTCTCCGCAGTACATGTTCGGCTAGCCCGAGGGCCCGTTATAAATCTTAAGGTCTAGTTAACTAAAGTCCTTCAAACAGACAAACAGTCTTTGTCCCAACTACGGGAAGACAGGGGAGACATATTTTTCAACGAGCGGCGTCTCCCACTAGCAACTTTCCCTCGAGGGCGGCTAGCATCTTTTTCTAACCACCGATATGGAGATTGACCAATTAGCAGCAACGCCAATTTCCCTTACTTTCTGAACGAAGGCTTTTCTCGACGAATCCGATGATCTCGTATCCTTAGACACACCCCGTTATAGTTTTCCTCTGTGGCATCATCGGGACGGGAAAGGCATTCTCGCTCGCGATCTCATTGATGAAAGGAGTAACTCTTTACGACCAGTGAATATTACGCGTCCGACTTAGATTTTGTGTGTACGTTCATCTATCATTCCGTCGACCGCGGATTCGTTATTGAACCTAGGATCATTGTCATTAGTTTCTCGAGTACCTAACTACCGCGGTTACTTGTCCGGTTCTATAATAATCGTATTTGTACTAGTCAATGTCTTCTCTATTGCATAACGACAACGTGTAACCCAAACGAAGATTCGTTTCACGCCCCTAACCCTAATTCTAATGTAAACCCGACATATATATATATATATATATATATATATATATATATATATATATATGTATATATAATTAATTAAAAAGGGGGGAAATATAAAATTAAATATATTTAACAAACATAAAATAGATAACACATTTAAAAAATATATATGTATATATACATCGTACATAAAAAAAAATACATCTAAAAATAATAATAATAAGGAACCTCTGATGGAAATGCCTCCGCAAACATTGTCCGAACGTCGATCACCGAAGCCTAGGGGAACAACAAAAAAGGGAAAAACATTTAAATCGCAAAAACAACCATAATATGCGAATATCCAAACTTACGAAAAATAACTCAAAGAAGGAGGTCCTGGTTGTGGGAGAGCAGCGGAGTTGCGCGTGTTGCCCGAGCAAGCATCGAAGTGATAATGATGCTGCGGCCGCCAGCCCTTGCACGCGCCGAAGAAACACAGATAATTCCCACGGTACAGCACGTGGAAGTTTCTCGCGGAAAGGACTAGATCAGCATGGAATGCTTCGAGCCTCCTAGACGCTAGCTCAGCAGAAGCACAGGACTGATAGGAACTAAGTCGACGTATGGAACCCGCATTCTCTCACGTACGATTTCAAGAAATCCAAACTGCAACATCCCGATTCCCACGGAAGCATACCCCCAGTGGACCACCACCCCGTGGGGGATGGCATTATAAATAAGCGTAGCAACATAGAGCAGAGCGCTTTTTGATTATAATTTACGTACCATATTGTGCTCATTATTGTGATCTTTGTTATTTTAATTCTTTGTACTCATTTCTATCGTGCTTGTTATTACTTTCATATAGCATTTACTGTATTAATCAGATTAGTAAATTGTAAGGCGTGTATCTAGACAAGATAAATAAAGAAAATTGGAAATTAACTATATTCAAGTTCAAGTAAAAAAAAAAACCCAGAAGTAAAACACCAACGATCACTGGAGCAGGCGAAGTAATGGCACCCGACAGCACTTTTGTCCTCAAGGTAAGAAAATTAATTTTGAAAATTCCTTCTTCTCTGATAATTTCGTTGCACTCGAGAATCAAACTAGAACTTCCTATCATCGATCTCGTTTTATTTCCGTGAAGGGTTTTGAAGATAGAATCATTGTTTAAACTTTAAACAAACGTAAAAATAAATTTATATAAAACAACGAAAAATCTCACATTCCTATCCAATCCAGCAACGCTAAAATATATATATCCAGCTAATAAAATATATATATAGGTAATAATCTAAGCAATTCTACATTCAAATAAAAATCCGTTCAACGAGGAAAAATATTTATTGTACCCAGCTTTAATCCTCTCCCGTGCCAGTATCCCTGCACATAGCAGGTTAGCCGAAAAGTGGAATTCGTTTACCAGTTGCATTAAACGTCAGTTAACGTTACCCATTAAACGTAAAAAAAAAAATAATAAAAATAAAATATTTTGAAATAGTCCTTAGACTATTTCTGGTGGCAGTAACTACCGTATTAATTAGAAATTTAAATCAGTATTACATACACAATAATATCATTTCAATTTATTTCCCTTCCGATTAAATTCAAACTCAAACGAAAAAAAAAAATTTCAATAAAATTTAAATTTAAAATTTGATCGATTTAAACAAACAAATTGATACGTAACACTTCGCGATTTGCGAGCTATTTCGCTTGTTTCGACGCTTAAACGGTAGTACATTACATTTGCAGTGTAAAATGGAGATCAAAGAGCGCTTAAACGTCGAAATATCTCCAACGGGAAGGAAATGACGGCTAGATTTCATCAAAATCGACGAAATCTTCGCGATTTGGGAGCTATTTTGCTTGTTTCGACGCTTAAACGGTAGTGCATTGCATTTGCAGTGTAAAATGGAGTTCAACGAGCGCTTAAACGTCGAAATATCTCCAACGGGAAGGAAATGACGGCTAGTGTCACGTCCCGCGCTCCGCACGCGCCGTAGCAAGAAAAAGAAAATCACTCTATACAAAACACGCGAGTAAGGATTTTTATTTTATTTGTTGAAATTACAATCAATTCTCGCGTTGAGAATTTTCAGTAATTTTTCTGGCGTGGCGCAGTGACATGGCTGTTTATTTACAATAAGTTAATACTTATTATAGATAGGTATAATTTATAAGTATTATAAGTAAGTGTATATGCTTAATTTGGATAATTAAATGAATCTAACGTTTAGGTCTAGCGGGTAGTGCCTCTTCAGCCTGCGAATCTGGTCCGTCGTATCGAGTAGTCCAGTGATTAGGGGGTTTCGGTGTTTGTTGATTCTTTTGCTATATCTATCGCTATATTTTGCTATTTCCTCTTTGACGGTGGGTATCTTGAGGTCGCGGTGTATTGTTTCATTGGTTACATACCAAGGTGCGTCAATTAGGGATCTTAGCGTTTTCGATTGAAAGCGTTGGAGTATTTCAATGTTGGAGTTACTTGCTGTTCCCCATAGTTAGATTCCGTAGGTCCAGACAGGTTTTATTACGGTCTTGTAGAGGGTAATTTTATTCTGTATGTTTAGTTTGGAGCGTCGGCCCGTGAGCCAATAGAGTTTTTTTAGTTTGTCCTTTAGTTGCTTCGTTTTATCTGAGATGTGTGTCTTCCACGTTAGTCTCCTGTCCAGGGTCATGCCCAGGTATCGGACTGTGTCTCTGCTAGGAACTGTTGCATTGTTGATGGTGACCTGGGGGCAGGTTTGTTTTCGGAGCGTGAAGGTTACATGTGAGGATTTCTTTTCGTTGACTTTGAAGCCCCATTTGTGAAACCACTTTTCCATGGAGTCGAGACTTCGCTGGAGAGTGGATGAGGCTATTACCGGGCTGCGTGGGTAGCTAATAGCGCTGTGTCGTCTGCAAATGTCGCTATTGTTATATCGTTTGATATAGGTAGGTCGGCAGTGTAGATGGAGTACAGTAGGGGCCCGAGGACACTATCTTGGGGTATGCCGGCTTCTATTGGGAATGTTGCGGAAGTGGCGTCTAGGCATTTAACCATGAATTGTCTATTGGTTAGGTAAGATTTTAGGATGGAGTAGTAGGGGTGAGGTAGGATCTTTTTGAGCTTGTATAGTAGCCCTTCATGCCATACTTTGTCGAATGCCTGTTGGATATCTAGGAAAACCGCTGAGCAATATTTTTTCTTTTCGAGTGTTTGGCCGATCGTATGAGTTAAGCGGTGGATTTGCTCTACTGTAGAATGATGTTTTCGGAAGCCGAATTGGTGATCTGGGAGTGTTTTCAAGTTCTCTAGGATTGGAAGGAGTCGGTTCGTGAGCATCTTCTCGAATAGTTTGGACAGGGTAGGTAAAAGACTGAGTGGGCGATAGGAGCAGGTTTCGTATATCGGTTTACCGGGTTTAGGGATGAGGGTAATCAATGAGATTTTCCAGGCCTTAGGATAGTGTTCCAGGCGAAGCATAGCATTAAAAATCGATGTGATGAGTGCTATCCCTTTTGTGGGAAGTTCCTTGATTGCTTTATTGCTTATTAGGTCGTGTCCTGCTGCTTTCTTGGGGTTTAGGCGACTGATTGTTTCTATAGTCTCTGCAGAGGAGAAGGGTTCGATAGGAGGGGACATTTGGAAGGGGGTGTGCAGGTATTCAGTAACGTCCGCGGCGGCTTTGGGGGAATGGGGTTTATTTATTAAGTATTTACTTTTGACAAGTGTTTAGCAAACAGGTCGGCTTTTTCTATAGGGCTTCGCGCCCATCCACCTTGCGGACGGCGGATAGGTGGGATTATTTGTGGGGGGCGTGTGAGTTTCCTGGAGGCCTTCCATAGTGAGTAGTTGGCGTCGGCTGTGGGGGATAAGCTGGCGAGGTATTTATGGAAACAGTCGTTTTTATAGTTTTTTAAGGTTCTGGATAGCTTTCTAGTTGCGTTGTTAAGTTTGCGTTTGTCCTCCGGTGTTCTATGGGTCTGCCATACTCTTCTTAGTCTACGTTTTTCTGCTATTTTTTTTAGTATGTATTGGGGATATTCTTGTTTGCTGTTGGATGGCTTTGTCGGTGTGGAGAGGCGGATTGCGTTTATTATGCTCGTGTTTAAGTATTCCGTGGCTGCTTCGATATCTTCCTTTGTTTTTAGTGGGGTGAAGGCTGAGGTTGAGTGTGTAAAGACTTCTCTGAAGAGCTGCCAGTTGGTGTGTTGGTTGTGAATGGAGCCATTAGGTGTATTCTCGATGATTGTTGAACTGACTGTTGCTATCACGGGAGAATGATTAGAGGAGAGATCAGCCGAGGAGTTGATCTGGACGTGTCTTGATGGGATATTTTTAGTTATGAAGAAGTCGAGAAGGTCGGGTATTTTGTTGGTGTCAGTGGGCCAGTATGTGGGTTCGTATGTGGTGAGGTAGTTGAGGTTGTTGTTTATTATGCTGTTTAAGAGGTTTTTGCCTCTTGCTGTAACCAGTCTGCTGCCCCATTGGACGTGCTTGGCGTTATAGTCTCCTCCAACTATGAATCTATTGCCCAGGGTGTCCAGGAAGTTATCAAAGTCTTCTTTGGCGATGGAGTGTCTGGGAGGGCAGTATACTGCTGAGGTGGTGATTGAGCCATGACAGTCTTCTATTGCTACGTTTGTTGCTTGGAGGTAGTCTTTCTGGAATGATGGAAGTTCGTAGTGCTTAATACTTGCTTTGATTATTATTCCGGTGCCACCGTGGGCCTTTCCGCTGGGGTGTTGGGTATGGTAGAATTTGTAACCATTTATTTTCAGGTAGCTCTTGTCGGTGAAGTGGGTTTCCGATACGAGCATTACGTCGATTTGCTGGGGTTTTAAGAAGAGTTCTAGTTCAAGTTTGTGTTGCGCTAGACCGTTGGCGTTCCAGAGTGCTATGCGCCTTGGTTTTATTTTGAGTCGGGGCGTGCTAATTTTTCCACGATGAGTGTTAGTAGCGATAGCAAGTGATTTATTTGCTCTGATTGTTTCTCTATTAGCTTTTCAAGCCTTGAGGAGTTGTCTGTGTTAGGTGGGTTGGGGACACTGTTTTGGGGAAGGTTCCTTTGACTGTTCGGGTTATTTTGGATGCCTTGTACTGCTTGGGCATAGGAGGTTGAGGTGGAGATGAATTTGGTAGGACTGGGTGTTTGGTTGGTTGAGGGGGTTGGGGTAGTCGTGAATTTCGGCGGGCTGGGTGTTTGGTTGGATACCTCTTTTGCTCTGAGCTTAGGGTACCTGTTCGTGTATAGTGTTTTATATGCTGGGCAGCCTTTGTAGTTGGCAGGGTGGTCCCCTTGGCAGTGGATGCATTTCGCTGGGGTTTCCGGTGATTTGGCGCACTGGTCAGTGGGGTGAGTGCCTGCGCATTTAACGCAGCGGAAAGTATGGTTGCAGTATTTCTGCGTATGACCGTACCTTTGGCACCTTTTGCATTGCACTATTTCTTTTTTCACGAGCGGTGGTTCGATCTTTACTATCGCGTTCATTAGGCGACTGATGTTGTAGATTTCCTTAGTGTTCGGCTTTTGTTTAATGTCTAGGAAGAATAAGGATAACGGGTCTTTCGAGACTCTATGCCTTATATTACTTACGTTGATGACTTCGTGGCCGAGTTTTGAGAGTTCGTATTTGAGTTCGTCTATGTCTGCTGAGTGGTGTATGTTTCGTAGGACCACCCGGAAAGGCCTTTCCTGTTTGAGTTGGTAGGTGTGGTAGTTGGCGTTCAGGGTCCTGAGTGTCTTGGTGAGTTTTCTGTAAGCTTCTGGGTTCGTCGGCAGTATTTTTACTTTATTGTTGCTTATCTTAAGGTTATATTCCTCCTTGCTGATATCTCTCTCTAGGGACTTGATCATTGTCTGTATGTCAATGACGTCGTCCACAAATATTGGTGGGGGAGGGGGGATTCTCTGTGAGTGTTGGTTTGGTGGCGGTTCTACGATTTCCATGGCGTCGTTTGAGGATTCCAATACGGCGAACCTGTTGTGTGTGTTTATTTGCGTTGCTGTTTCTATTTTCTTTTTCTTTGTAGTATTAGCGTCGTTAGTGCGGAGAGTTCTGCTACACTTCTGCCACGGGGTAGCTGCGAGTCTGCTCCGGAGAGCCTGGTCGCGGTTGCTGGGCCATCATCGAGCTAGTTAATTCGGAATGAACAACTAGTCGTGAGGCTGTGAGGCTAGTATTCGGGTTGGGGTTAGGTGCGTGGGATTTTCTTCTCCCTAAAGGGTAAGGGACACTTAGCTGTGTTCTCTTTCGACGGTTGGGCGACACGTGTTGTTTTCGGACTACGCTGGGCACTAGAGACACGTCTGCACGCTTCGGCACTCCACAGCGAACTGAGTAAGGATTTGAATGCACAAACGAACACGCGGCATCACGAAACGAAAGGAAGGATTAACAAACGAGGGCGATTAACAGATCCAACCAATAAATAAAATACATAATACAAACAATTCTAAATAAAACATGAAATAAGAATAACTACAAAAGGGTGAAATAATTGAAACGCCAGGAATATATATATATATATATATATATATATATATAAATATGTCGGATCAGGATTCGAATTTTGGGCGCGCGACGACTCTTCATGTGGACTAGCCATCGTTTCACAAAGCCGAGATTTTATTTACACGTATATACAGGTCTATCACTAAGCTTAACAAATAACAAGTACAACTAATAATAAGTCTAACAAACACTAAGCCTAATGAATAATACGATCTACGAATAATTAAATTAAATAATACTATT
>NW_022885332.1:0-22827 GCF_011952205.1 Bombus bifarius
GAGTGGGTTTACGTGCTTTTTGTTGTAAACCGTTGAGTGGGTTTACGTGCCTTTTGTTGTAAACCGTTGAGTGGGTTTACGTGCTTTTTGTTGTAAACCGTTGAGTGGGTTTACGTGCTTTTTGTTGTAAACCGTTGAGTGGGTTTACGTGCTTTTTGTTGTAACCCGTTGAGTGGGTTGATGTGCTTTCTGTTGTAACCCGTTGAGTGGGTTGATGTGCTTTTTGTTGTAACCCGTTGAGTGGGTTGATGTGCTTTTTGTTGTAACCCGTTGAGTGGGTTGATGTGCTTTTTGTTGTAACACGATGAGTGGGTTGATGTGCTTTTTGTTGTAACCCGTTGAGTGGGTTGATGTGCTTTTTGTTGTAACCCGTTGAGTGGGTTGATGTGCTTTTGGTTGTAACCCGTTGAGTGGGTTGATGTGCTTTTGGTTGTAACCCGTTGAGTGGGTTTATGTGCTTTCTGGGTGTAATGCACCCAACGTGGCAATATGATCCAACAAACTGAGGTTCACCAGTGTACGAAATCGAAAATGATCTGTTGTGTCATTACGGTCTGACTGGCGACTCACAGAACGCACCTAACACTTTGAATACAAATTATAACATTACAAATTCCTATTCTCTTTTATTTTTCTGTTGTCAAACCTCCGAACGAAACTTTGTTATTGCACTGAACCCTTGACTTACTTGGACATTTAGTTAAATCGTAAATAATGTCAGTTGAATCTAATGTAAGAAAACACGATATTTTAGTTACACACGAGGACGTGTGATAGTCAGGAAGGCCGTGTCGGAGATGAAAGAACACCGGAGCCTTTGGAATTTTGGATAATCCCGCAACATTGTAACCTAGAGTCTACTATAGCTGTAATTGAACGATTGTAGTTATTCAACCCGATTGTAATTGTTCGAGAGTCGTGATAATGAGCTTGGGCTCGAAGCGACAGTCAGTCGCCGAACGTAGCCGCGGTCACGGGATGAACGCTTTGTCTAACAAAGGTATGGAGTAATTCTATAGCTCTCCTTAAAAGAAATATTCGTGGCGACACGCGACAGTAAACATTCCAACGGTTTCTGTCCTGTGGCTCGCCACACGCAGACCCTATTCTTCGAGTAAGATGATTGCCAGATGTCGATGCGTCTCCGCAGTACATGTTCGGCTAGCCCGAGGGCCCGTTATAAATCTTAAGGTTTGGTTAACTAAAGTCCTTCAAACAGACAAACAGTCTTTGTCCCAACTACGGGAAGATAGGGGAGACATATTTTTCAACGAGCGGCGTCTCCCACTAGCAACTTTCCCTCGAGGGCGGCTAGCACCTTTTTCTAACCACCGATATGGAGATTGACCAATTAGCAGCAACGCCAATTTCCCTTACTTTCTGAACGAAGGCTTTTCTCGACGAATACGATGATCTCGTGTCCTTAGACACTCCCCATTATAGTTTTCCTCTGTGGCATCATCGGGACGGAAAAGACATTCTCGCTCGCGATCTCATTGATGAAAGGAGTAACTCTTTACGATCAGTGAATATTACGCGTCCGACTTAGATTTTGTGAGTACGTTCATCTATCATCCCGCCGACCGCGGATTCGTTATTGAACCTAGGATCATTGTCATTAGTTTCTCGAGCACCTAACTACCGCGGTTACTTGTCCGGTTCTATAATAATCGTATTTGCACTAGTCAATGTCTTCTCCATTGCATAACGACAACGTGTAACCCAAACGAAGATTCGTTTTACGCCCCTAACCCTAATTCTAACGTAAACCCGACATATATATATATATATATATATATATATATATATATAATATTTTAAAATATTAATAAAAAATAATAATATTACTATAAATATTTAATTATCTATAAAATTAAATTATAAAATATTAATACTTAAATATTCTACCCTTTATTTTTAAATTGTTTAATATACAATTTTTTTTATTTTGAAAAAATGGAAATTACTATAATATAAATTGTATAATATATAATTTAAAAATTTTTTATTTATGATATATATATATTAAATTATAAAATATAAAAGATTTCAATTATATATTAATATAAATAAAAAATATTAATGATATTATAAAATTAAAAATATTAAAAATTTTAAGATTGTATTTTTAATATTAATAAAAAAAATATTAATAATATTACTATAAATATTTTATTTATAATATTTAAATAAATATAATTATTAAATTATAAAAATATTAAGATTTTTTAAATTATATTTTTAGTTCTAATAAAAAGATATTAATAATATTATTATAAATATTTTATTTATAATACTTATATAAATATAGTAATTATTATCATTATTAAATTATAAAAATATTAAAAATTTTAATTTAATATATATATATTATTTATTCATTAATACGTTCATGCTGTAATACACGAACATATGCGTTACTCTGCTACTCACGATGCATCGTAACAAGTATGCATTTTTGTATGAAAAACCGTTTATTTTCATTTTATGTTCGTTTTTAAAGTCAGATGCGATACGAAATAACGTCAGTGTTGTTTTCTGGCTGCTCGCGAACATATGATATCTATTCCATTTTCAAATTGATTTTATCTACACGTTAAAGCGAGCTGTGGAATAAATCAAACTTGCTCGAGCCTGCTTGAATCTCTGTATCATTGTATCATAATGTGAGAACTTTCACAAGCCTAAATCTTGGCAGTCTGACGATCGAGAATATTGCTATCGGAAGAATCGCTCTCATCCGTAAACAAGGTATTTCCAAGGATTGCGTTATAATTTTCTTAGCGGCTAACCATCGAATATTCGTCAAACGACATAATTTCGCACACGGCGAACCTTATAACGTACACCTTTTTGGCGTATTATTTTTCCCACTTTTTTTTTTTTATTAACGTGGAGGACACCAGGTCGCTTCTGGGAAAAAGCGGCGTGGTAGTGGCGGACGCCAACGGACTAAAACCTCCATGATGACCGTCCCGGCAGCGATCTAGAGGGGCCCGGGAACTGGTGTGAGGGATACACCCCCCCGCGCTCAATGCACCCCCTAATGGAGCGATATGCGGCCACGTCACACCGCGCCTCGTCGCCGGAGCCGCCGTGCCAGACAGTCCGGTTCCCCTGCCGGGCTGATTTGTTGCCCCGGGGCGCTGAGTTGCCAGCGCCTAAGTTTGCACCCCACCGGGGGGCGCGACGGACCTAGCGCGCCTCACCGAAGCGCTATATGGCCTCTGCCGCGCCCTCGCCGGTCAATTCTCTCAGGGTGAGAGTATTATTTTTCCCACTGCTGCGTGTGAAACCCCTATTGGACAAACTGTTCTTTGCAATACATGGATGGATAAATACGCGCACAAACACGCAATACGTGCAATAGAATGCTCGAGGTCAATTTTGTCATCCTCTTTTTCAACAGATCTTCGCAAATCCGAAGGTGTAGAATTACCTCCCAAAGACATAAGATGACAACAAACACTTTCTTGACACACTGTATAACATTGAGGTATCCAGTTTTGCCACATACAATTTTGTCATTGTTACGTTTGACTTTGTTCATTGTAAAGTCAAATTTGCACACTCCATCTGTGAAATAGTACGAAGAAATCATAGTGACTTGTATTCCTTATGATATCATGATGCCACATAATATATAATACAATACAATAATTCGCGAACAGATCACTCGTTAATTGCTTTTAAAAGAATTACCACGGAAGCTTCCTAACACGCGACCCGGGGGCCAGGGATTTATTTCGTCGATAAGTTAGGTTATTAAACTTATGTTCTTTCATTGAAGACATCGATGGACGCTGTGTTCCAGAAATCGCCAATCACACTTGGCGAAGCATAATAGTAATTTACAATAACAAATACTTAAGAATGCCTAATTTTGTTAAACATAGGGTTCAATTTACAATAATGTAAATATTACTTCTTGAAAGTAACTTCTTAATCAATTTTAACAAATTTTGTAAAATCATGTAATAAATCTTATTATTTATCATACGCGTGTATTAAGCCAATTGCCAACCGAACATGTTCAAACTGTATTTTTTTCAAAACGGGACCTTAAGCTAAAAAGCTTTATTTCACATACTCGACTTGTTCTTGTATGTGGTATCAGCACCTAGTCGGATGCCCGCGTTATGCAGGACACCCTGATGGCGTTGAACGCAACGATTCAAATTGAACTGAAAAGTCGTTATGTTTTCAGAGGACTTGTGTGTAGAGGATGGTTGATCGTGAGATTTATTAGACAAGATTGCTCGTTGTTGAAACCTTCAAGTATATTTTCAAATGATTAAATAAATAATTATAGATAATGTTCGCAAAGACGGTAGATACTCGTAGATACTGATCCATAACTCTCCTGAACTCTTTACGATTGCGTCCGTTTAAACTGGTATAGTATAAACAGATCGGGGGAGAGTCGGAGAATTCAAATTCGTCTTTGTTCGACGGTTCGACGGTAACGTAACGGCGACATTGTTTTGCCCGGAGTTTATTTATTAATATATTATGTATGTCCTCACGATCTTGATACTCCGAAGCAAAAAAACAACAACATGATTTGAAATGTTCTCTAGCTCATGTACCGCTACGTGTACTTTCAAGGAGCAAAACTGACACAGTTCCGCTTGTGACGCGATATGGAGATTATCGTTTCACTTCCTTTAACGCATTTTTGCCATTGAAAGACACTAATTTCTGTGACTTGCTTTATCTCTGTTATAAATCTCTCTTTATATTTAAAATTTTATAGTTTTTCTGCAAACGTAAAAGGTAAGTAAATATTAATAAATATTATAATAATATAATATAATGCTATATAATAATATTAATAAATACTTTGCTATTTACTTATTTTATTTCCATTAAGGTATATTGTATTTTTCATTGCATTACTTTCATTTTTATTTAGTGTAATAATAAACGCATACGTTAATATTCATTGGCATTAGTGTAATTGTAAGCTTCACTGTAAATTTAATAAAATTTATAAGAACGGAATTATTAAAAGGGTATATATGTGTAATTAAACTAGATTCTATTCTCAATGTTACCTCATTATTTTATTATTGTTTCATATATATATATATTTTTTTTTAATTTACATGTGCTTCTAAGTTAATAGAACTAAACACATGTGTATGTATTAATTGCTATATACGTCATAATTTCAACCATAATATTAAATTATGGTATGTATTATTAAAAAGTATAGTTTAATGTATATATTAAATATATATCATTTATTCGTAGATTTTAAATATGGATACTGGATCAAAGAAGGAGATTAAAGAAATGATTACCAAAAATATATCGAATATACATAATTATTCCTTGGATGTTAAAAAATATATTAACAACCAGCTTGAAGACACTCTGGATTATTTACATGGTTTAATTGCTAAAATACCACAATCAGTCCCTGGCCCTTCAACTACAAAGAGGCCCAAAAGTTTTGAAGAAAAAAGGTTATCGCCGTAAAGAGACTATCCCAGAAAATGATATTATCAATATTGACAATACAGTAACAGATTCAGCAGTACATGATAAAACAGAAAATAAAGATGTAAAAACTGGGGATGTGCTGGAAACAACAATTGACCGAACAAAAAGAAAGGCTGCAATAAAAGCTGCAATTAATATTAAAAAGCAGCAGTCAACGTCACTTGTTACAAAATTACGAAGGCTATCTCTTGATGATGACAGTAATGTAAATGTTTGTGTCATATTATGATGAAATTTAATACTTTTAATCTTATGTTACTAATCTTATCTTATCTTATGTTACTAATCAATACTAACCCTTATATGTAGTACCCAATAATGTTTGATATCGGTTAATTAATACGTCAAAATCTAATTGCTTATATAATTGTATGTACATTGTGTATATAAATACTACTATAACGTTGTTAAATATATTCTAAATTTTTAGAGGAAACGTGGAGGCCGACCTAAAAAAAAGGAAAGTGCTAGAAGTAGTTCAGATGAAAAAAACACAAAAGGTCCTACAAAACATAGTAAAACAAAAAAGAATGTTTTAAGCGAAACAATTTCAAAAGAAGATGCAATACAGCCAGAAAGGATTGAACCATTAAAGTCTTCAATGACAACAAGAGATAGTAATATAAAGAGAACTTTTTCACGGAGTGAAAACACGAAGGGTAAATATTCTAATATTATTGATGATACAGTAATTCCATCAGCAAGAAATGATATTGAAGATCCTTCAATGTGCGAGGATGCACTTGAGAAATTTACTCCTCTTATGAATTCCACGATGGACATCAATTCTACTTATACGCAGAAGATGATGGACGCTACCGCAATTGTAGAACCTTTATCACCAATAAAATCAAACGAAACGGTAGTAATTAATAAAAACTTGGCTAGTAGTATAGGAAAAAATAATGAACCTAAATTTACATCACGGTCGCCAATAAGTCTGCAGGAGGAGGTTCAGCAGCTGAATCAAGCGATTGGACTCACCGAGTTCGAAGAATTATTCGCAGAAGATGAGCCATCCCGTGAAAGGGAAATGTCTAATAGAAACATGACGAAACAGGACATTCAAAATGAAATGAAGAAAAATGTGCCCGTAAGAAGGAGAATCGAGGCCTTTGAAAAAGAAAAAATTTCAGAAAAAGCCATTGTTCAAAAACTGGCACGAAGATCTGTCGAAAAAGCAAAAAAATCTTATTAGCGAAACAAAAGAAGGAGACTCAGATGATGACATCGCAGGTAACATTACAAACAGTATCAAAGTATTCTTCTGTTATAAAAACACAAGCTATTATTCATTCGATATTTTATCCAAAATATAGCTCCAAACAGTAAGGTCCACTTCTGTTTTGCACAGTAAACCTGACGACGACACATCGGACGATGAAGCCAGACCAAGGCGTACAATTCCACATTAGGCGCAATGTAAGTGTTGTTTTACTTAATGAGTTAATAAACATTATAATGCATGGAGTACTCGAATTTTTATCAATTTTAGCATACCTACGCGAAAATGAACTTGCAATGCAACGATAAATTCCGAAGAAAGCAGTCTATAAATTCTTTGATAGAAGAATGTGCACACCAGATTTAACTGAAATGTTTGAAAATATAGATAGGAGTAGATTACAACGCACGTTCAGTGCAATATGGAAGACACCACCGCGTTATTCCATGATGGAAAACGAATAGAAGTTATAATTTGTTAAACTGAATGTTGTTGATTTCAAATTGTGCCTTAGAGCAGGAATACTTGCCATACCTTGCGTGTAATATAAAAATGATGTTACATTGCAACTATCGTTAAAAGATGTATGTGTTCTTAAAATATACCAATGAACGTAAGACTATTTCACTTTTTATATTTTAGAATGATCATAGGCATATATTACTTTTATTATACTAATCAAATTTTACCATTTTTTCTTATTTATATGTATCTTCTTAAGAATTAATAAATAAACCAATTAATAAATAATTGTTTTGGTACGACTTTTTAATGAGAAGTAAATTTTATTAGATTTGCCTTATTATCACCGTCGTGTAATAATTCGCGAAATACGCGTGATATAATTCGCACGATTAAATAGCACTGGTGATTTCGTCTCTTCGTGTAACGAGGAGGGTCTGGTAAATGGGTCGACCGTGGACGTTCAATCTTGTAAGAGAACAAACGGCGGCACCGTATCGTCGAGCATTTTTCTTTCGGTCAACAGCCATCCATTTTATATTTAGCACATTCGGTTGCGACGCTAAATTTTCGTTACACCACCAGTTGTTTCGTCTGAAATTCGCGTGACGTAAGTGCATTACACTCTCGCACCCGTCAGCCATTCCTGCGACCACTTCGCGTGCGTTAACTCGATAATATTTCGTCTCTGTTACCTTGTCGCCGTTGCTGCTTGACACATCTCGCTTGCTGGACGACTGATCGATGAAAATTAAAACGGGACGCTGATTTACCGTATCGTTATTTTTGTGTCAGGTATTCTCTTTTTGCCGTTTCGGCGAATTATTTTCATTTCGAACTTTTTTAGTCTTATTGTTACGTCGATTCTTATATTTCAAGATCTAGTCTTGTATGTACGCTGGGGAGCGCTTTTATTTATTGATTCAACAAAGAATATCGTTGTAGTTGTCATACATGCGAGTAAAAGTAACGAAGTACGAGCAGTTTCACTGTAACATACTTCCCGATAATTTCTCGTTATTTATACCATAAGAAAGTATCAAAGAGGAACTCTTATCTCGAACGTGGATCTATTTGTCGATAATGCATGCGTGTAATACTCGAGTGTCGTTCATACAGCGTAAATATACGTGCAGATACGTAAACCTTTTATGATTTTTGTATCAAAGGCAGACCTGCTATAATACTCGCAAGTGAAATATAATTCTACGAAAGAAAATGGAGCAAAAGAGTTTCGTTGGTAATACATTCTTCCTTTTTCATCACAAGTTTCCTCTTTGTTGTGCTTCTGTTACATTATAATCCTGTTAGATTTACGCGCGTAAAATTTCACTTTGTTGCACTATATCTCATCATCGCCATCTGCCGAACACCTGTGAGAAACGCGGTTTACTTTGTCTCAAAGCGAGCAAACGTCTAATTTCACAAATTGGATTTTCATCAACAGCGAGAAGGGCATATGCGATGTAAAGGAGGCTGTAAGGGCGTCCTAGGGCTTACGGTGGTTGTCACGATGCCGGAAGTGACGCCGAGCAGACACGTCAAGGGAAAATCAGAATCGCTATTGGGAAAACCATCACGAACATTTGTCCTTCGCGCCACCAAAATTCTATCTTCTGAGATGTTTTTCGCGTTTCCGAGGTCATCGCCACTCTCCTTAACTTTGCCTTACGATGTATAATATCTCGATGTTACGGTAGTTAGAAATTTGTATTAATTTGGAGAACCTTGCAAAAGTACGCAAATCTGCTATGATAGTCGGATAGAGAGTATCGGCAGAGATCTGTTCCTTTATCGTGAAACTCTCTCGGACAACTTAGATGCTACCAGATATCGATTCTCGCATCCAACCATTTCGTAATAAACGTAGATCACCCAAGAAATTTCTCAATTGTCATCCGTTAATTTCGCGCAACTTTTGCTTTATTTTAGCTACGTGGGAACCTATTAGTGCGCAAATGTTACTCCGAAAATGTTACTCCTCTGTGCCAAATATCGTTCACGTGTATAATCAAAGTTGCATAAAACCGCGTACAATTGCATCAGGAAATTTCTAATAATTTGCTCGTCTCGCAGGACGAAAACAGTCTCACGAAGGATCCCTCTGTTCTGGCTATCGAATGTACCGCAAGCACGTAGTTTCAAGTGTCCGTTCTCTAGAAAATTCGAAACAATTTATGGTCGATGGTCGAGTGAACGGTGCAACGGTCGAGTCGGAAAGATCAGAAAGACAAATCGTCATAGTTCGAACAGACCGGGAAGCAGAAACGCACTTCCATGATCATTTGTATCGTTGCTCGATCTGTTGCTGCGCAATGACCGAGCAAGCTGTTGATTTTTCTTTTTCTGCGATGCTACTATACTCTACACTCTATGCTTTATACCGTTCTTTTGCCCGCTATTTACCTTGTACGCGAACTTTTTATCGCTAGTGGATTGCAAAAATCCTTTTTTATCACGAATTTTACGTGACAATGCGTAGGTCAAGGTGGACGTAAGACAAAGGAAGGTGTAGATATATAAGACAGGGTGTATTTAAAAATAATAAGTTATTTATTACAGATTATTTAATATGTATACAGGCTATTCGTATTATAGCAGCGATAGCTAGTGTTAAATTAACAATGACAGTTTCTATCGTAGTTAATATTATATTGGTTATTGGCCATGACGAAGGCGAATTTTGATAGCCCTGGTCGAGGTCGGTGGTCTGGATCTATAACAAATAATACTATATTAATATAGCAAAGAAATGTCGTAAATATCGATATCATTTGCAAGGCGATTCTTTTTGGGCATAGTGAAATTATGTTGATCAGTTTGTGGATATTAGGTTGAAATTAGATAATAATGTTATGGATTTACCCGTTTTAAGGGATTGTTCAGGCGCCGTTAATTCATTGGATATGTCGCCCTGAAGCAGGATGTTTAAATTTTAGATCATATATTGTACTGATAGGAAGTATTTTATCGATACAATTATGAGTTTATTTGATTAAAATATCTAACGTAGTGTCTAGTCACCAAACGAATTAGTAGATTAGCCGTGAACAATGGCAGTAATTTGTATAATAACAAAGGATAAGCCAAATATAGCAGAATGACTCATCGGCTAGCGGGAGGTTGTGTCTAATTATCAAAAGCGAAAGAAATATGAAAGATCCTAGTTTGTAGGACTTGTTGACAATCAATGTCAACAATTTTTTCGTTTGGTCCATAGAATGTTTTGAGTGGGCTGTATTTCGACACACAACAAAATTGATAACGTAAATAAATCTTATATATTTGTTTCAAGAAATGATAGCTTGTTTGTGAGCGGTATCTTTAGACAGGTTGTTGAAAACTGGATGTTAATTCGGATTTTATATTTTCAATAACTTCGCATGAGTATTTTAGTCAAATCTAGCACGAATCGAACAGGTGAAAACAATCTATACGGCGTTCGTGCTGAGGTGGTATGGTGATAGGTGCGTAAGGAACTACTCTTGGTGTTTTTAACGAACAATAGTTTATTTAGAACTAATCAACAATCAGAGTTAACAATTAACAATTAACAATTACACTTAACAGACAACTGGTAACAACTAACAAATAACGATAGACACCGAGAGATCATTCGACGCGTTGCTATGCAAATAGTACCGAGGAGTTGCACATTTAATGGCGTAAGACAGACTGCCTGTGCTTTTGTTTCGGATCGCGCAGATTCTTCCCTTCGTAGCCCATCGATATCCCCCACTAGCGTGAATTCATTAGATGTGCCGCCAGTGCTGGCACGTGTATGCTCTTCCGAGAATTCGGCGGAAAGATTGTGAAGATATCGATGGTACATTGGGCACGTCGGTGTTGCGCTTTGGCGGCGTCGCGCTTTGCATCCGGAGCCGTTGAAGAGTTCCGTGGCCCGTGCCGCCACAGTGCTTGGCAGGCTTTTATTTTGTTTACCTAGTGGATCGGTATGATAGAGTTCGAGACATGTGGAAAGTACGGCTTCCAGGCAAGCAGGGGCTGATTCAGCGCATTAAAATAAGAAGAAAATTTCGTATAAACGTTTTCGAGTAGACGCTTGCTTTTTGTCACAGTACTTTCTTACCTATCTTTAGAGAAATTACTCGAATCGACCAGTTCCAGTTTCTACGGAAACGCGAATGCGTCGCGTCATAGATCGTCCATCTTGTTCGAACAGCTTACACGAATTTGTCGAAAATTTTGATCGTCACGTCAACTAACGTTTTATAAGTAAGAGATTTTAAACGCCCCCGTATTTAATAATCGAACGGATTCGGATCCGAAGAGCGTATTGGTCCGAAAATAAGGCCAGCACGATTTATCTATTTTCCATCTGTGTAATGTTTAGCATCGCAAAATAAGCTATAAGCGGAACGTATGGTCATATTAGGCATATTATGTTATATAAAATTTTCTTCTTATTTCAGTATTCAGAATCAACCTCTGCCATATTTTCCGCGTGTTCTGATTCACCTTGTATAATATATAAGAATGATAATTGCAAATATATTTGTATAATAACTCTATGATAAGCGCTTAATAATACATACAGTGAACTTGTACAGAGTAACGTTTGCTGACTGTCGGAGGCACATTGTTGCTGTCTATGCAAAGACAAGTGCCCATTTCTTGTCGAAGAACTCCAGTCAATTCTAGCGTTTCACCCACATAAGTTTTCAACGCTGAAACATGAAAATATATAGTCGTTATTTTTTAGCTTTGCCTCTATTTGATCTTCATCTTATCTGCTTACGCGCTTAATAATAGAACGAGGTTTGGTCTACGTAAAAAGTAACTTCTTTTTATTAAGACTCATATTTATTAAGATTTAATAAGATACAATTTATTAAGATACATGTAACGAAAGGCAGGACGTAGTAACATTTTACGTGAATTTGCATGGATCGAATATGCTGATGTGCTTACGAATAAGAGAGTATTGATCGATAATTATTAAAGCCAATTGTTTGTGACATGGGAATAAGCAAAAGTCATTTTTAAGTTTAAAGATCTTTAGTTTAGTATTGAAATGTGTTTAATGTATTTTAGCAAAAGTAGATAAAATAGGAATATTAAAAAGTTGTGTTTTGAAGACAAAATTTGACAAAAATGATGCATATACAAATGCTATCTGTGGTCATTAATATATTTTTTCGTTATCGACAGAACATTTTCCCTTGATTTTATTGACATACTGGATTAATCACTTCTTTAAGTTACTCGTTGTTGAAACAACATCAAAATCGTATATTGTTTCATGCTAAAAAATCTACTAAACCCATTGACAGTGAAACGATATTTCGTATACGGTTCTTACAAGAATTATTATTATTTAAGACTTAGGAAAACGTATATACAGTAGCCACGCACACTGTGCGTATTTCTCGCGCGCGTTTCCGTTCAGTGACAGTACTTCGGCGGACTGAATTGCCAAAGCGAAAGGGTTAAAAAAATACGATAAAATCACATGTAGCTCTCTATTTGTCTAGTCGCTTTTGTAGCAATATCACTATGTCCTCTGACATACTTGAGGTTTCTTACAATTCACAAATTAAATGAACAACTGTGCAAGCGAAATCGCTGCTGTAGAATCCCCGCTTCTGTAGAATCAGTCGTATGGATTTCAAAATTTAGTGTGTCGCCGGGATTAGCGTTATCTAAAGTACGCCACAGGAATAGAACATAAAGATATTTCTCAAAATTTGTTATTGCTGGTATGATATTGCTGAAATACAAGGCTGCAGTTTCTTAATGTCGTCAAAACATTCAGTTCTTTTTTGGTCAGTCACTTTTCGCGTGTGTCACGACCGGCATACTTCAAATCCGACGGACTGACGATAGAGATAAAGATGTGGCGGCACTCGGCGACAATGTATATCGCTGAAGTGCCTAATGAACCATCAACATCCCAACGGTCCTTCCACCGAAGGTTCTAGAAGAAAGAGCACGTGGCAACGATCGCGGACGCCTAGCAAATGCATGGACGGTGGGGATGTTGAGGGATGACAAAAGAAAGTAATCGAATCTGATCGAAAGTAAAATCGTAAGAGTCAGTCTTAGAAAGTCACGCCTAGAGTTCGGAAGTAGATTGTAAAGTGTATTGATGTTAGAAAAAAAGTAAAGTTTTCTTTTTTTTATTTTTTACCTCAAATTCCTTTTTTATTTTGTTATTTTACGTGACAATAGCATCGTCACCGAACTTTACTGATTTTCCATCTTTAGAACAGTCGACATCTCTTGACCGGGTTTCCACCCTTAGATCAGTCACCTACTTCACTTATCTATACACACCAGCCCAACTATCTTCTCTACAAAGTTGTTGGAATAAAGTGCGAATTGTAAACCGTTATCTCAGTGTAATACTTCATATAACCACCTCTATTGTCCTAACCGAAATAGGGAATCGATCATTTCATTTGCGAGAATCATACCACGAATGTTCGTTATTAGAACACGAAACATAGTTAACACACAACGGTCGCGTGTTATAAATATCCGAAAATATTTCCAAGAATTCAAAAGTTCACAACTAAAAGAATGCTTAAAGAATGCTAGAGAAACGCGCGCGAAGCCTTGCTTTGAAGTATTTCAGTCTGTTTGCGCGCCACCTCTATGAAAAAGACACAAGTTACAAAGTTGCAATATATGACGGAAACTATAGCAAATTCACGTAATATAGAAAAATAATTTGAATTCGATATACCAATACCTAGCGTGTCACAATACCTATCGAAATAGTTGAAGCTATTATTGTTAAGATTTCTATGTTTCAAACTGTCTACACGAAGCTATCGTTAAATTATCAAGGATTCTACATTATGAATTACATTGAAACAATAAAATAATTTGTTACAAGTTCGTTTGAAATAAGAGAATGATTTCATATATTTGAATGAAAAAAAGTGATTTGTTTAATCGTATTTACTTTCATTTTAATATTCCAAATAATTACGAAACGATCTATTATGAAATATGTATCAAGTATATTTTAAAGTAGACATAAATTGTATATCAAATGTTACCCATGCTCGAATAAAAAGGCAATAGAACCGTTCATACACAGCTGTCTTAGTTAAAATAAATTAAACGTTACCAGATTTCCATGAAAATTCATCAGACTGATCGTTGATCGTCGTTGCGTCCATATATTAATATTCCTGTTACTTCTATGTTATCCCTGCCATCGATCGATAACCTGCACAGAAACAAACTAGAAATGTATAAAATAATTACATGAAAATACGATCAAACGATCAATAACGATTTTATTACGAAAGCTTACGATACAAGCTATCGGTAACAGTATCATTTTGTAAATAGACGATTAAAGAGAGATACAAACAAAAAATTTCAGAAAATCACCTAATTTCATTATCTGAATGTTCGACAAATCGTTAAATAAACGTGGATTGATTAAACGATATTAATAACGAGATATAAACGATAGTAAAAAATATAGTAATGACAGTTATGAAGAAGTGACGCCGCTAATAGGTTAGAATAGGTTACAAACCTGACGCAACGTGATCCATGTTATCGATAGAAAAGAAGACGACTGAATGGACTCGTCGCACCTTAGTTTCGCTGAGCAGCTTCCAAAGTGGCGTGGTGGGAGGGATGACGGTGATACAAGCAGATACGGAAAGTCAAACGATCTACACAAAACGATCTTACACGAATCTTTCCAAATTTCAAACAAAGGATACATCGCGCAATATCTATATCTCACACAATGATTACATCGATCTTTATAAACATCGTACGATAATTCGTAGCCCCACTGGTTTGCATTCGGCATCAAAGACACATTTGTCTAACCTGGGACGAGAGAAAGAAAATGAAGCTACTGACGCTGTATGTGCCCCTAAAAGTAGGCAGAAGCCAAAGAGAAACTGCAATCAATCGGAAAATCAAATAAAAATCACGGCACGAACGAACGAGTTTGCGATCTTTCGGAAGAATCAATGGACGCGTGTTTCGGCAGAAAAAGAGAATAGAATTTTAATTTTCCTTGCAAGATGGATAAGTATCATTGTACACGATGAGCTCACAATGCGCTTAACATAGACTAATCTATCTTGCGAATAATTAAGGCTAAAACGCACGCATTCCACGGTGTCTCACGGCGTATGTATTGAAATTTATCAATTAGAATAGGTACAGCATGTGGTTCCAAATAATTATACATGAACATTGAACTTATCGTCGAAGAAACGAAACCATGCGACTTACCAATGGTAGCACGCATCAATGGATGATGAAAACTGGTTGCCTTTGATCTAAATTGCACTTGCTCCCTTGATTCCATGAATACATTCTATGAATAAATTGATATAAATGAATAGAGTAATTATCATAAATTATTAGTTTAACTGTAGGTAGGGAATTAATTAGGAGAGATAAATGATTTTCGATATCTTACGATTGGTATAAAAGAAACTAGAATGCTTTTGCAAAAATATCTTAACCGCAGAGAGAATTGTTTTACCAAATGGCCGTCATTGAACGCTTGAATCGATTGATTAGGACGGAGTATTTAACGCCACCCTTCGGTGCAAACAATAACTGCGTACGCCGAAGGTAAAGAATATGAACTAAACCACCGAGCTTACTCAATGAATAAACCAAACTATCGTTCATCATTCATCTAAAGTAGTAGGTAATAATAATATACATAGTATCTGATTATTAATATATACGTATTGTTATTGGCAACGAAAATGTTTAACAAAATAGCAACTTGCAAATCAAGTATGCATACATATATCTAACATTTTTATATTCCAGATTAAACAAATTATACCCTGAAGCGCAATCTTACTTCGATCTTATCTCCAATTATTCTCCGATATTAATTGGCTAATTAATACATAGAACTATATTCGCAAACACAACACCATAATACCTGCTATTGCAGTAACAAGTGCAGTACCAATTAACTAGAGTAAGGGAAAAAATGAAAGAAATAGACAGAAGAAAATATCCGTATTATTCGTTATCATAATTCGTTTGAAGCAGTCGACTAAAGTGGAAAATTGTTCGAAAATAATTTATTTGATCTTATAACTTAAAGTTAGTTTGTTTCTATGTTATTTTAAAAATAAACATAATAAAACAGTTAAAATGTTGGTTTTAAGCTCGTTCGGCTTATTGGGCTTATTAATAATAAAATAAGCAATATCGAATATTTATAACATTGTATATTTTGCCGAATATAATTAAAAAGATGTAATCTAGATAGAAAATTATTTCATCTAATAATTTGTATACTTTGGATAATTTCGATATTTTTGCATATTATATACGTTCTATGGATCGCTTCGCTTTTAGATCTGTCGTAAGTGCAGAAGAATCTCGCGCTACAATGTCTTAAGAATTATACTATGCGAATTATATTATTGACAAAGTAAATAGATGTTTTTAAAAATGTTATTTCCACGGTAATCGCGAAATACTGCAGTATTTATATATAACTAATAATACAATATTGCTATATAATACAGTTTAATAATATAACTTAATAATATAACACAATATTATAGATATATAGAATATTCTTGTTATAGTATAGTAGTAGTATAGTAGTATAGTAGTATAATAGTATAGTATAGTATAGTATAGCATAGTAGTAGCGGTATAATTTTTAAGCAACTTTTTTTATTCAATCTATATGTAATGCTGGAAAAATGTGCAAAGCGCAGAATTCGAGGAGGATAAAAAGTTTGGCCGATATAAAACGCGAGGGAGAGAGCGCGTTGCGGTGCGGCGTCGCCGCGTCGCCGCGCCGTCACGTAGGTCGGTTGGTAGGGTAGAAGGAAACAGGCGTATGCACAGAGAGAGCACGCACGTACAGGTCGCGAACAGGAAAGGAACGAAGCCACCGCGGTAAGACAGAAAGCGTACGAGATAGATCTCGGTAGAGAGGGGCGGAGGGCGTCAGAGGAGGGTCGCGAAAGAGAGCCAATGAGCTCGACGACGCGGCGCCAGTCGTCGAGTCGCCGTGTTAGTAAGAGTACTTGCTCTGTGATCGTGACTCGCTGCATCCTCGTTCGGAAAGGGTCGTGTCCTGACTCTGTCAGTAGGGGTTGGAGACCCGTGGCAAATTCTTCGATTTTTCATCCATCCGATACTCGATCGATTCGTCACAATTTATCGATTTCGTGCTTACCGACGCGGTAACGTCACTGCTACCGTGTGTTATCGTTTCACTCGCGTTTTCTATCCACGCCTTTTCGTTTTTCTTTTTCCCATCGATACGATACGTAGGCTGAATCGACGACGGCCGAGATCCAGGTCGTCCGGACACGAACTCGACGACAGTGGCTATGTGCAGCTATTACGTTCGAACGAACCGTTGATCGTCGATGATCGACCGTGAGAATCATCGATAATGAAACTGTTTGGTGGCTATGTGACGGGTATGAGGCTGTAAGAAAGCCTTTCCATTGGAAGATAATGTGAGATCGATTCGTTTTAGAGTCGTTCGACGATCAAATAATGGTGACGGTGGTCGCAATGGGACGAAAAGGGCATCGTAAAATAGGTAATGAAAACGATTGCCCGAAGATCTTGGCACTTTTCGCAGTGTGAACGAAACTGCATAAAACGTTACGAAATTCGTAAACGAAAGATTTGAATTTTTGTGTATTTAACCAACGAGTATATGCCCGTTTGATACTTTGAAGATTTTTTTTACGAGAAAGGGGAGAAAAAACGAAGGGATCGACGCTTTGTTGTTGCAAGACGATCGATATTTTTGCGAATTATACGGTGTCATTTGAAATAGTTGGGAAATTAATAACGAAAAGTGAAAATTATTGATATCGATATCGTGAATATCGAAGTAATATCGTTCCTTAAAACGTTCTTTCTTCGTTCGTTCTTAAAACACGCGTACGTCTCTATCGTCGATAACGATCGATAAATGAAATTAATCGAATTGAAAATGAAATTTTTTACAGTCAAGCGAACGCTCGATCCCGCGTTGAGAAAAATCGTAGGGTTGAGGAAGTGGAAAGGCAGAAATTATATTAACCGATTCAGCATCGAATATCTTTTAGACTGTGAGAAAAAGATCTCTCTTGTCAATTATCGATAATAGAAGTACATTTTTTTTTATCTCTCTTACTTTCCTACATCGAATAATCGGACGCATTTCTTTTTTTTTTTTTTTTTTGAGGAGGAGGAGGAGGAGGAGGGCGCTTACAATCCAGGCGCGATAACCGAGCTTCAACGTGCCAAAGCTGAGTGAAAGGGAGAGAGAGAGAGAGAGAGAGAGGAAGTGAAGTCTGATTATTAAAATCAACCTATCGACTGCCGCTTCAACGTGAAAGATCTGGTTAAGCAAAAAGTGAGAGGAAAGCAAAGGCAAAGGGACTCGGTCAGTGTCGTCGGTACTCTTTTCCATTATGTAGCCACGATCTTCAAAAGGGTTAGAGACCTGCGGAACAGGGAAACTCGGTCAATGATATCGATGTCCGCGCGCGTCCGACAGCCAGCATGTTTAAAAAAGGTGGTTTATCGATGGTAATAAATCACGCAACTTGGCACCAATGCTACAAACCTGGAAGCTTTCAACGGATAACTAGCGATGGTATCAAGTTCGTTATATACTCGGAGATCTCTGTTTAAGGCTGTAGTTTAGACTGTTATCCAGATTTCTTGTTACATTTGCTACTTTTGCTACTACTTTGCTACTTTTGTTCGGAATTGTCGCATCTTTCGCCCTCGAGCGATTTTCCAGCTACGTATATACAAAATTCAGCATCTACGTATAAATCGGAATGAAATGTAAAACTCGCTAACGCTCGCTTTGTAGCGTTCGAATTCGTTTTTGGAAAATAAATTTCTCGCTGTCGTATGAAAATACATACGACTAAACGAGTAAAGATACGAAACTTTGTATATTCGAGCGCAATTAAATAGTAATAAAATAGTAAATGCTGTAATACTTAGAAGGACGTACAAATACTTTTCGTAGCCGTTGCAACAGTTGGTGGCTACAGTTACGCTGGCCAAGCATTGGAATTCGTTGTAGCTCTTAATGAGGATGAACCGAGAAATTATTATAATTATGCGAACGGAATACTGGCCGTGGTAAGGTGTTGACAGAGTAATTCCGACTCTGTTTCTGGAAATACGGATTCGAGGCGCGGGAATTCGAATCTGGTTATCGGTCGACCTTCTCTTAATAATGAAATTTCGGAAACGATCCTCGAATCGGATCGATTCGACATCTCTGAACAATGTATTCGTTTATCCGTTTGCCCTCTGCTCGATATTTTGTACGCTCTTACAAAAAGTATTTACATTCTACGACATCGATACGAAGATAATATCTTGACTGGCTGATTTTAGTAAACGAGACGAAGCAAAGAAGAAACTAGAATTCAGAAATTAACAAACGTTCTTTTTCCTTTGCAAATGGTAAATCTACGATCTTCTTAGCGTAAATCGGTGGTTAAGTTGGTATTGTTCGTCGTTGAACATAGTAATCGTTTGTAACGTATCTAATAGAGCGATCGATTTGAAAGAGGCAAAGAACGTAACAGAGCTACGGGGGAAGCTACGGTATCGACGTATTATCGGAAGGTTGCAGTGTGCAAAGTTTTCGCACACGACGAAAGTGTACGACGTGCTTTCTACGATTTTCTGTCGTTGCTGTGGCTTTGGTAGGAAAATGACGCTGTACACGTTAATATCTCGCGTATAATAAGACGGACGTTTTTTACCGGATCGGATTAAAGGTGAACATTTCGAGTAGAAGAAAGGTGCTGTTTCGAAAGGTGCAATTACGAGATCGTGGAAACGGAAACGGAAACTGTGCATCGGTAAAGATGGCGGGAAAACTATTTAAAGGGGGAAATTAAAGAGGAAAGAGAAGAGAGAGTGGAAAGATGTTGTGCTTGGACATAAAGCTGGTGTCTCGTTTGCGAGGAGTCTCGTTGACGAGCGGCTCGTCGACGAACGTGTCGGCAGTCTCGTTGTCGGTGAGCTCGACCTCGTCGACGACCGTCGGCATAGAGAAGAAGAATTTCTCGAGCAAGCGAAGCAAAGGGGGAAGGGAGAGTTGCGCTGGAAATGGGAATTCGGTGACGGAAAGCGACAGCGACGAAGAGACGTTGCCTGCTTCTCGGACGATCCAGAGGAACAGGTCGAGATCGGTTTGCGTGCCTGCCTTGTCGTCTGCTGCTCGTTGCGCGCATCTTCACCGACGATCCAGCCATCATGCGTACGTTTCTTTAAACATGGTCTATTATCGTTGTGTCGGAAAACGGCTGAGCGATATGCGAGTTTGCGATACGATATAGCAGTTATAACGCGTGTCGTATAGTAACGCGCGCTATTTTATATATTCGATATATTGGGTTTGCCGCTACGAAGCGTTCGAAGTAACCGGTTCGATGAAAACACGCATGAAAACACGCATTCGAAAGCGGAAAAACGCGAGGCGAAAATCTCGTTGCGGATAAATTCTCGTTGGAAACTTCCTTCGCTGCTCTGCTAACCGTTTATCATCGCTTACGATTCTACGCATCGCTATTGCATCGAATGAGACGGCGACGCGTATCGCTCGTATCGCTATACGAGTACGAACGTAATTCGCGCTGTGTCGAAGGTCATTGCTAGAATCGAGGTATATATATACCTTATCGTACGCTATGGCTAAGATCGTACACAGAGTTTAGGTCTAAAACTCGTAAAATACCCGCGAGAAGATACGAGGACAAACGGCAAAAGGCTGAAAAATTGTCCACTCCGGATACTATAGTTTATCCTTTGAATTTTCCTTACCTTTTCGGACCTAATAATTTCTCCGAGTTACCTGTTTCCATATTTTTAATCGTTTGTTCCTTTAGAGATACGCGTCAACGACGATCGTATCGACGCGTAAACGCGACAAAGTCGGACGGATGTATTGGATAGAGCAGTGTTTAGGGGCTGGTTGTAGTTTGCTACTGGTTCGACGATCGCCAACCGATCGCGGTTATACGCTTTGGTAATCGATGAACCTTGCTATGGAGATTCACTCGCCACTCTGAATTCGACTAGAAACAAGAGAAACGACACTATTAGAGAAACTATTATTCGATGGTTCGGATATCGTGGAAAGTTTTAACGAGCACCGGCAAATCGTACAGCAGAATTATTTGGATAACTCGGGTGAAAAATAATTGCGACCGAGTGTCTGCCGTAAAGAAAGAATTTCATCGGGAAACGTGTGGTTCGTTTCTTAGGGGCCTCGTTAACCCAGATTTTTCGCTGGGAAAGAAGCAATAAACACGGGCAGGAAGCTGGGCAAAAGAGACCGCGACCGTTTCTTCGTTTCGTCGTGGCCGCCTACAACTTTAAACGCGTATGATATTTTCAGATGCAGCACGGATGCCATTTCGAGGCGGGGTGTCCTCTCCAGGCGATATTACGGCAGCGTGGAAATGGTGAGTTTGGAAAGCAGCGCGGTGGTCATTTGTATGGAGAGTGGGCGATTGAAAATCGACTTGATATAGATGTGCGCGCCGAGAAAATTTGGCAATGACGCGTAATACGCGAGACACGGTACGCCAGACTATTTTTAAAATAGTTTTTCGTGCACGCGTTCCGAAAGGAAGAAAGGCGCGCGCAACGATAGCGCCGAGAAAGGGGACGGTCTATCTGTTTCTCGTCTCCTTTTCCTTTTTCCGTGTGTCGTCGGAGGAGATTCGCACGGTCTCGCTAACCTTAGTCTCTCGATATGGTGCGTTTCAGCTGCCACAAATGGAGCAAGACGGGTCCGACAATGGAAGAAGATTTCGAGTGGAGAACGGCGATTCGCCGGGCGAGAAAGAAGAAGTAAGAGATCAGTAATTATACGAATCCGTTTGCTTTTTAACTGGTTCTCTCAACTTGATAAAATTCCTTCTTCTTTGTTACGGCGGCATGTTAGTTTCAACGACGTACAAAATACTCGTTAACGCGTTGGAAATATTCGGAAGAACGAGCAAACTCGTAAATATCCAGAAACCGGATATTGTTTAATTTTCATTTTTTATCGAGAAGCGAGTACCATCCATCCGCGTACCATGGACGACTGATGGTCGTGGTGCTTTTCAACGAACCATATATAAGTTATCGTTAACGAATTGAGATAAGATCGGTGGGAGTACCGGTTTCGCAGATAATTCGATAAAACGATGCTGGAATGCGTTTACTTTGATTATTCGTGGACGATGCGCGACAAAGGTATTCGTCGCTGTAACTGACTATGTAAATGGTTTGTAAAAGGCACTTGTTTATTAGCGATCCTAATTCGTTCGATGTAATGCGATGTAATTCTGTACAGTTAGATAATTAATTAGTAAGGTAGAAATTAGGCATGAAACACGCGATATTCCTGCTTTCCGCTTTCCACTTGCGCCGCTTCTTTCCCCTCGTTTAACAGAAAATTTGATTACGTCCGTGGCGAAACTGATTTTGCACGTGTGCAGATGTTCGGATCACCGAGTACGCCGATATTGGAAAATCCAGAGTACCAAACGCGCTGGTACTTCAAATACTTTCTCGGAAAACGTGAGTAAAGAACATGCTGTTATGTTATACGAGTCTTTTAGAGTATCAGTGTACGTATATTCGATATACATGTACAGGAT
>NW_022885333.1:0-18250 GCF_011952205.1 Bombus bifarius
CCCATATAACGAAATACGTTATAACGTCATCCCATATAACGTAATACGTTATAACGTCATACCATATAACGTATTAATTAATAACGTCATCCCATATAACGTAATACGTTATAACGTCCTCCCATATAATGTAATACGTTATAACGTCAACCCATATAACGTAATACGTTATAACGTCATCCCATATAACGTAGTGCGTTATAACGTCGTCCCATTTATCGTAATACGTTACAAATTCATCCCATTTAACGTAATACGTTATAACGTCGTCCCATATAATGTAATACGTTATAACGTCAACCCATATAACGTAATACGTTATAACGTCATCCCATATAACGTAATACGTTATAACGTCGTCCCATATAACGTAATTCGTTATAACGTCATCCCGTATAACGTAATACGTTATAACGTCATCCCATATAACGTAATACGGTATAACGTCATACCATATAACCTATTTACGTTATAACGTCATACCATATAACGTATTACGTGATAACGGCATCCCATATAACGTAATACGTTATTACGTCATCCCAAATAACGTAACACGTTATAACGTCATCCCATATAACGTAATACGGTATACTGTCATAGCATATAACCTATTTACGTTATGACGTCATACCATATAACGTGTTATGTGAAAACGTCATCCCATATTACGTGATACGTTATTACGTCATCCCATATAACGTAATACGTTATAACGTCATCCCATATAACGCAATACGATATAACGTCGTCCCATATAACGTAATACGGTATAAAGTCGTTCCATATAACGTAATACGTTATAACGTCGTCCCATATGACGTAATACGTTATAACGTCATCCCATATAACGTAATACGTTACAACGTCATCCCATTTAACGTAATACGTTACAACGTCATCCCATATAACGTAATACGTTATAACGTGATCCCATATAACGTAATACGGTATAACGTCGTTCCATATAACGTAATACGTTATAACGTCGTCCCATATAACGTAATACGATATAACGTCATCCCATATAACGTAATACGTTATAACGTCATCCCATATAACGTAATACGGTATAACGTCATACCATATAACCTATTTACGTTATAACGTCATACCATATAACCTATTTCGTTAAAACGTCATCCCATATAACGTAATACGTTATAACTTCATACCATATAACGTAATACGTTATAACGTCGTCCCATATAACGTAATACGTTATAACGTCATCCCATATAACGTAATACGTTATAACGTCATCCCATATAACGTACTACGGTATAGCGTCATACCATATAAACTATTTAAGTTATAACGTCATACCATATAACGTATTACGTGATAACGGCATCCCATATAACGTAATGCGGTATAACGTCATACCATATAACCTATTTACGTTATAACGTCATACCCTATAACGTATTACGTGATAACGGCATCCCATATAACGTAATACGTTATTACGTCATCCCATATAACGTAACACGTTATAACGTCGTCCCATTTAACGTAATACGTTACAACGTCATCCCATTTAACGTAATACGTTACAACGTCATACCATGTAACGTAATACGTTATAACGTCATCCCATATAACGTAATACGGTATAACGTCATACCATATAACGTAATATGTTATAACGTCATACCATATAACGTAATACGTTATAACGTCATCCCATATAACGTAATACGTTATAACGTCATACCATATAACGTAATACGTTATAACGTCCTCCCATATAACGTAATACGGTATAACGTCATACCATATAACCTATTACGTTACAACGTCATACCATATAACCTATTTCGTTAAAACGTCATCCCATATAACGCAATACGTTATAACGTCATACCATATAACGTAATACGTTATAACGTCGTCCCATATAACGAAATACGTTATAACGTCATCCCATATAACGTAATACGTTATAACGTCATCCCATATAACGTAATACGGTATAACGTCATACCATATAACCTATTTACGTTATAACGTCATACCATATAACGTATTACGTGATAACGGCATCCCATATAACGTAATACGTTATTACGTCATCCCATATAACGTAATACGTTATAACGTCGTCCCATTTAACGTAATACGTTACAAATTCATCCCATTTAACGTAATACGTTATAACGTCGTCCCATATAATGTAACACGTTATAACGTCAACCCATATAACGTAATACGTTATACCGTCATCCCATATAACGTAATACGTTATAACGTCGTCCCATATAACGTAATACGTTATAACGTCATCCCATATTACGTAATACGTTATAACGTCATCCCATATAACGTAATACGGTATAACGTCATACCATATAACCTATTTACGTTATAACGTCATACCATATAACGTATTACGTGATAACGGCATCCCATATAACGTAATACGTTATTACGTCATCCCATATAACGTAACACGTTATAACGTCGTCCCATTTAACGTAATACGTTACAGCGTCATCCCATTTAACGTAATACGTTACAACGTCATCCCGTATAACGTAATACGTTATAACGTCATCCCATATAACGTAATGCGGTATACTGTCATAGCATATAACCTATTTACGTTATGACGTCATACCATATAACGTATTATGTGATAACGTCATCCCATATAACGTAATACGTTATTACGTCATCCCATATAACGTAACACGTTATAACGTCGACCCATTTAACGTAATACGTTACAGCGTCATCCCATTTAACGTAATACGTTACAACGTCATCCCGTATAACGTAATACGTTATAACGTCATCCCATATAACGTAATGCGGTATACTGTCATAGCATATAACCTATTTACGTTATGACGTCATACCATATAACGTATTATGTGATAACGTCATCCCATATTACGTGATACGTTATTACGTCATCCCATATAACGTAATACGTTATAACGTCATCCCATATAACGCAATACGATATAACGTCGTCCCATATAACGTAATACGTCATAACGTCGTCCCATATAACGTAATACGGTATAAAGTCGTTCCATATAACGTAATACGTTATAACGTCATCCCATATAACGCAATACGATATAACGTCGTCCCATTTAACGTAATACGTTATAACGTCGTCCCATATAACGTGATACGTTATAACGTCATCCCATTTAACGTAATACGTTATAACGTCATCCCATATAACGTAATACGTTACAACGTCATCCCATTTAACGTAATACGTTACAACGTCATCCCATATAACGTAATACGTTATAACGTCATCCCATATAACGCAATACGATATAACGTCGTCCCATATAACGTAATACGTTATAACGTCGTCCCATATAACGTGATACGTTATAACGTCATCCCATATAACGTAATACGTTATAACGTCATCCCATATAACGTAATACGGTATAACGTCATACCATATAACCTATTAACGTTATAACGTCATACCATATAACGTATTACGTGATAACGGCATCCCATATAACGTAATACGGTATTACGTCATATCATATAACGTAACACGTTATAACGTCGTCCCATTTAACGTAATACGTTACAACGTCATCCCATTTAACGTAATACGTTACAACGTCATCCCATATAACGTAATACGTTATAACGTCATCCCATATAACGTAATACGGTATAACGTCATACCATATAACGTAATATGTTATAACGTCATACCATATAACGTAATGCGTTATAACGTCATCCCATATAACGTAATACGTTATAACGTCATACCATATAACCTATTTCGTTAAAACGTCATCCCATATAACGTAATACGTTATAACGTCGTACCATATAACGTAATACGTTATAACGTCGGCCCATATAACGTAATAAGTTATAACGTCATCCCATATAACGTAATACGTTATAACGTCATCCCATATAACGTAATACGGTATAACGTCATACCATATAACCTATTTACGTTATAACGTCATACCATATAACGTATTACGTGATAACGGCATCCCATATAACGAAATACGTTACAACGTCATCCCATATAACGTAATAAGCTATAACGTCATCCCATATAACGTAATACGTTATAACGTCATCCCATATGATGTAATACGTTATTACGTCATATCATATAACGTAATACGTTATAACGTCATCCCATATAACGTAACACGTTATAACGTCGTCCCATTTAACGTAATACGTTACAACGTCATCCCATTTAACGTAATACGTTACAACGTCATACCATATAACGTAATACGTTACAAATTCATCCCATTTAACGTAATACGTTATAACGTCGTCCCTTATAATGTAATACGTTATTACGTCATCCCATATAACGTAACACGTTATAACGTCGTCCCATTTAACGTAATACGTTACAACGTCATCCCATTTAACGTAATACGTTACAACGTCATCCCATTTAACGTAATACGTTACAACGTCGTTCCATACAACGTAATACGTTATAACGTAGTCCCGTATGACGTAATACGTTATAACGTCGTCCCATATGACGTAATACGTTATAACGTCATCCAATATAACGTAATACATTACAACGTCATCCCATTTAACGTAATACGTTACAACGTCATCCCATATAACGTAATACATTACAACGTCATCCCATTTAACGTAATACGTTACAACGTCATCCCATATAACGTAATACGTTATAACGTCATCCCATATAACGCAATACGTTATAACGTCGTCCCATATAACGTAATACGTTATAACGAAATCCCATATAACGTAATACGTTATAGCGTCATCCCATATAACGTAATACGGTATAACGTCATACCATACAACCTATTTACGTTATAACGTCATACCATATAACGTATTACGTGATAACGGCATCCCATATAACGTAATACGTTATTACGTCATCCCATATAACGTAACACGTTATAACGTCGTCCCATTTAACGTAATACGTTACAACGTCATCCCATTTAACGCAATACGTTACAACGTCATACCATATAACGTAATACGTTACAACGTCATCCCATATAACGTAAAACGTTATAACGTCATCCCATATAACGCAATACGTTATAACGTCGTCCCATATAACGTAATACGTTATAAAGTCGTCCCATATAACGTAATACGTTATAACGAAATCCCATATAACGTAATACGTTATAGCGTCATCCCATATAACGTAATACGGTATAACGTCATACCATACAACCTATTTACGTTATAACGTCATACCATATAACGTATTACGTGATGACGGCATCCCATATAACGTAATACGTTATTACGTCATCCCATATAACGTAACACGTTATAACGTCGTCCCATTTAACGTAATACGTTACAACGTCATCCCATTTAACGCAATACGTTACAACGTCATACCATATAACGTAATACGTTACAACGTCATCCCACATAACGTAAAACGTTATAACGTCATCCCATATAACGCAATACGTTATAACGTCGTCCCATATAACGTAATACGGTATAACGTCGTTCCATATAACGTAATACGTTATAACGTAGTCCCATATGACGTAATACGTTATAACGTCATCCCATATAACGTAATACATTACAACGTCATCCCATTTAACGTAATACGTTACAACGTCATCCCATATAACGTAATACGTTATAACGTCATCCCATATAACGCAATACGTTATAACGTCGTCCCATATAACCTATTACGTTACAACGTCATACCATATAACCTATTTCGTTAAAACGTCTTCCCATATAACGTAATACGTTATAACGTCATACCATATAACGTAATACGTTATAACGTCATACCATTCAACCTATTACGTTATAACGTCATACCATATAGCGTAATACGGTATAACGTCATACCATATAACGTAATACGTTATAACGTAGTCCCATATGACGTAATACGTTATAACGTCATACCATATAACGTAATACGTTACAACGTCATCCCATTTAACGTAATACGTTACAACGTCATACCATATAACGTAACACGTTACAACGTCATCCCATATAACGTAATACGTTACAACGTCATCCCATATAACGTAATACGTTATAACGTCATCCCATATAACGTAATACGGTATAACGTCATACCATATAACCTATTTACGTTATAACGTCATACCATATAACGTATTACGTGATAACGGCATCCCATATAACGTAATACGTTATTACGTCATCCCATATAACGTAACACGTTATAACGTCGTCCCATTTAACGTAATACGTTACAACGTCATCCCATTTAACGTAATACGTTACAACGTCATCCCGTTATAACGTCATATACATTATAACGTCATACCCGTAATACGTTATACGTCGTATAACGTCATCCATATAACGTATATAACCTATTACGTTATAACGTCATACGTCATACCATACCTATACCTATTACGTTACAACGTCATACCATATAACCTATTTCGTTAAAACGTCTTCCCATATAACGTAATACGTTATAACGTCATACCATATAACGTAATACGTTATAACGTCATACCATTCAACCTATTACGTTATAACGTCATACCATATAGCGTAATACGGTATAACGTCATACCATATAACGTAATACGTTATAACGTACTCCCATATAACGAAATACGTTATAACGTCATCCCATATAACGTAATACGTTATAACGTCATACCATATAACGTATTAATTAATAACGTCATCCCATATAACGTAATACGTTATTACGTCATCCCATATAACGTAATACGTTATAACGTCGTTCCATATAACGTAATACGTTATAACGTCGTCCCATATAACGTAATACGATGTAACGTCATCCCATATAACGTAATACGTTATTACGTCATACCCATATATAACGTAATATACGTATATATACGTCATCCCATATTACGTAATACGTTATTACGTCATTTAACGTAATACGTTATAACGTAAACGTCGTTATCCCGTAATACGTTATAACGTCATATACGTTATAACGTCATATAACGTAATACCGTCATCCCATAACGTAATACGTTATAACGTCATCGTAATACGTATAACGTCATACCATATAACCTATTTACGTTATAACGTCATACCATACCCTAGCGTTCCCTTTAACACGCCACTAAGTTCGACGGTTGAGTAGTGTAAAATGATCCGAATTCAATCGTCCATGAAAGAATACTAATTATCCATCAGTCAATGGTTAAACCTTATGTTTAATTTTTTTTAATTAAATTTTTACTGACTTTTTTGTGAGATTTTTCTGATTAAAATGAGGCCAAACACGATATAATTTATATCACATTTATATGTATATGTCGGAGATAAAAGGACACCGAAGCCTTCCCTTTGGAATTTGGGAAAACCCCTTAACACATTAATCTAGATTCTACTATAGCCGCAATTAAGCAATTGTCGTTATTCAATCCGATTGTATTTGTTCGAGATTTGTGATAATGAATTTGCCGAATGTGGCCGCGGTCAAGGGATGAACGCTTTCTCTAACAGAGGTATAGAGAAATTCTATAGCTCTCCTTAAAAGAAATAATTGTAGCGGCACTCGACAGTAAACATTCCAACGGTCTCTGTCCCGTGGCTCGCCACACGCAGACCCTATTCTCCGGCTAAGATGATTACCAGATGTCGATGCATCTCCACAGTACATGTTCAGCAAGCTTGAGAACCCGTTATAAATTTTAAGATTCAGTTTACTAAAGTCCTTCAAAGGGACAAACAGTTTTTGTCCCAACTACGTGAAGATAGGGGAAACGTATTTTTTTCACGAACGACGCTTCCCACTAGCAACTTTCCCTCAAGGGCGGCTAGCATCCTTTTCTCGATACCAACATGGAAATTGACCAATTGACAGCAACGTCAATTTCCCTCACTTTCCGAACAAGGGCTTTTCTCGACGAATCCGATGACCTCGTGTCCTTAGACACACCCCATCACAGTTTTCCTCTGCAGCATCACCCTGACGGAAAGTCATTCTCTCTCGTGATGTCTCAGTATCGAGTTACATAGTGTCTTTACGCTTGGTGAATATTCTACGTTTTAACAAAAAGTTAGTGTTCTTTCACTCGCCGGGAGACACGATCGTGTAGAAGCGCATCAACAGGAGTCGTAAATTCCTGTTACGATTGTTCAATCGACGCCGCGAGATGATCGATCCCCTATTGCGTTTAGGCTAATAGAGGTGGTTAATTGAAGTGCACACTGCTGTAACGGGTTTTCAGTTGTGTTTTATTAAGACACTGTGTATACACTGAGTGGTGAATTAACAGCAACCGGGATACGGTTGGACTCGGTTAGAACGTAAGATCAGGGGATGAGTGGGCGAGAGCGTAAGCGCGAATCGTTGCTGCGAACTGAGACTTCCCGAGGTTGCTGACTGACTAACTGGCTGCCTGACTGACTCACTGACCGACTGCTGACTGACTCCCTCTTAGTTTTCCCCGAAGGAAAGCTTGATGCCGATTGGTCGTGACCCCGCTAAAGAAGCAGGACATGAGGAATTTCTCACCAGTGTCCGGGGTGATTTTATTGCTGGGGAAAACCAGTCGTTTCTATCCTATGTTTATGTGTTGGGTTTTCTCGTTCGGTGACTACCTGCCTTTTCCGAGCCTTTTTTAATAGCATAACAAACTCAAGGATTTTGCTAATCCGGACATAAACCGAAATGCTTCTAGACAACTAGATTGCTCGACACACATCTGGAAACAATTTAGCTAGAAGGTGACGTTTTATGGCCGGTCATTGAGTTTATTGGGGGTCTGGAAGCAGGTAGGTGGGCCGCTGGCCGCCAGGTAGCGTTGGCTGGGGTTCCGCTGCTCCATGCGACGCAACATCCTCCCCCCGTTGAGAGGGCACCGATCAAATTCTGCCTGTGGGTTCGATGGGGGTGTGCTCTGCCTCCTTCGAGGTCAGCGATTGTCAGGGCGCTTCTGGATCTGATTGGAATGGCAGGGGGACCAGCCGCTTGACGCCGCGGTCCAGGAGGTTCGATGAAGTCTGCACAGTCGCTGTTCGGATTACGCCATCGGCTCCGGGATGGACCTTGACTACCCGTCCCAAGGGCCAGCACATCGAGGGAACGTTGTCTTCTCTGAGCAGGACGATTGCGCCTTCGTGTATGTTATGTCCACCCTTGGTCCATTTGCTGCGGTTGTTTAATTGGTTGAGGTACTCCTTGTGCCAGCGTTTCCAAAAATGCTGTTTCATCTTTTGGATATGCTGCCATCTGGAGAGTCGGTTGGAGGGAGTGTCCCTGAAATCTCGCTCACGCACACTCATTAGTGATTCACCGATGAGGAAGTGACCAGGAGTGAGAACGAGGAGATCCTTGGGATCCGTGGATATGGGTGTTAATGATCGGGAGTTGAGGACGGCTTCGATCTCTATGATCAGTGTATTGAATTGCTCGAAAGTGAGCAATTCATGACCTGCGACGCGTCTGAAGTGATGCTTAAAGGATTTCACCGCTGCCTCCCATAGTCCCCCGAAGTGTGGAGACTGAGGGGGTATGAAGCGCCATTCTATGTGTTTGTCTGCGAGGAATGCTTGTACTTTTGAGTGGTGATCGTCCGAGTGTAGAAGGTCATACAGTTCCCGTAAGTCGTTCTTTGCCCCGACGAAATTTGTACCATTGTCCGAATGGATTGTCGAGCAAAACCCTCGCCGAGCGATGAATCTACGAAGAGCGGCGATAAAGGTTTCGCTCGTGAGATCGCCAACGAGCTCCATGTGTACCGCCTTCACGGCTAGGCATACGAAGATCGCAACGTACACCTTGACCTGTCGGCGGTTACGATCTCTTGTCTCCTTTATGTAGAAGGGTCCACAATAGTCCACGCCGACATTCGCGAATGGTCGAGACTCTGTCACTCGCGCTTCCGGCAAATCACCGGAGTGCAGGTGAATCTGGTGTGTATGCTCGATAATCCGAGCTGTGACGGATGCTTTGGGTAGCAGTATTGGGTGTTTTTGACCGAAAGTCATCGACGAATGCCTGAGTCGACCCCCGACTCGCAGGATTCCTTTCTGGTCAATGAAAGGATTGAGTCGCGTGAGTTTCCTTGTTAACGCTGCGTTCCGGTTCATTCGGAGCGTACGGATTTCCTCGGGGAAATGGATGCCTTGTAATAGTATGATTAATTTGTCGTGAGCGATGTGTAATTCCGTTGCGGTCAAGGGTGTCATTCGGTTCTGTTTCTGCCTCCAACGGAGGCAACGAGCGACGATCCGAATTAGCTTAGGCCAGGAGGAGTACCGTTCCAACAGGCTGCAATCGGCGGGAGCCGCGGATAGACAAGTTGCCGTTTTTTGTTCTAACAACTCCGTTTGTGGTATTGGGGTCCAGGTCGGCCAGGAATCTTCCGATTGTTGGAGCCATTCTGGACCGTGCTGCCAAATGGTCGGGCGGAGAAATTCTTCGGGTGTTTGGCCTCGCGATATTAGATCCGCGGGATTGTCGTGGGTGGGGACATGACGCCAACTGCCGATGCTGGTTTTTCTTTGGATCTCGGAGACCCTGTTGGCGACAAACGTCTTGAGTGTGTGGGGTGACGTGGTTAGCCAGTGGAGAACGATGGCGGAGTCGGTCCAATAGACCATACGAGTGATGCTGTGTGATAAGGCTTGATGTATGGTAGCCATCAGGGACGTAAGAAGGAAGGCTCCGCTCAGCTCGAGCCGCGGAATGGTTTGGGATTTTAGCGGGGCTACTTTTGACTTCGCGGTTAGCAGCTGGGTCCGTACGCGGCCGTCCGGATTAACGGTTCGGAGATAGACGCATGCGCCGTAGGCCTTCTCGCTGGCGTCGCAAAAGCCGTGCATTTCGATCTCAGTTGCGAAGTCAATGATCGCCTTGCGTGGGAATGTAATATTGTTCAAGAGTGGCAATTGAGAATAATACCTGTCCCACTCTGAATGGAGATCTGATGGGAGAGATTCGTCCCACTCGACTTTCACTGCCCAGACTCGCTGAAGCAGGATTTTCGCGCGGACGATCACTGGCGCGAGCAGCCCCAGAGGATCGTAGATTCGAGCGATTACGGAGCTGATCGATCGCTTCGTAACGCGGGGAATGTCTGCCTTGGCGTCAACCGAATAAATGAGTGAATCATCGGAGGACTTCCAGAAGACCCCAAGTGTTTTTAAGGGTTGAGGCTCGCCCAGCTGTAGCTTCTGATTTATGTCCGGGTCAGATAGTCCGTTGAGTAGTGTCCGGTTGTTGGACGCCCATTTTCTGATTTTTAAACCGGCTAGTTGGAGGAGTTCGGTGAGTTCTGTGCGGATTGACAGCGCTTCGCCTATCGTATCCGCTCCGGTGAGAGCGTCGTCGACGTAAAAGTCCCGTAACAATACCGATGAAGCTCGCGGGAATCGGTGCCCTTCATCGCTTGCCAATTGTCTGAGACACCGGATGGCTAGATAGGGTGCTGCAGACAGTCCGAACGTGACGGTGTTGATCTGATATGTTTCCAACTCGCCGTCGGAATTGCGCCATAAAATTTGCTGAAATCTTCGATCGGCCGGACGCACGAGGAATTGTCGGTACATTTTCTCGACATCGCCGGTGAGGACGTACTGGTGAGATCGGAATCTCAAGAGGATATCGAACAAATCCTCTTGCAGCTTCGGACCTGTATAAAGGGTGTCGTTCAACGAGACGCCGGTGGTACTGGGTGCGGATCCGTCAAACACAACGCGAAGTTTTGTGGATGTGCTCGAGTCCTTAACGACGCCGTGGTGTGGCAAGTAATAGTCGTTCTCCGGTTCGTGGCGTGATGCAACCTTGGTCATGTGGCCCAAGTCCAGATACTCCTGAATGACCGCCCGATACGCTGTTTCGAACTGTTGATTTCGTCTGAATTGCTGCTGGAGAGAGGCGAGTCGTTTCATCGCCATTGCCTTGGATGATCCGAGTGACGAGATTTTGTCGTTAAAGGGGAGTGCGACGATGTATCGCCCATCGCTGGTGCGTTGGACGTGATTTTGAAAATGCTCCTCACATCGTCGATCCGCCTCCGATAAGTGTTTTATCTGAGGTCCCTCGTCGAGTTCCCAAAAGCGGGTGAGGTCCGTCTCTAGTTCCGTTGTGGAGGCATGGAAGACCCTGGCAGGTCCTGGGGAAGGTGGGCTCCCCCCGATGACCCACCCGAATCGCGTTTTTTGCAGGCGCAGATCGGGGCCGGTTGATGGGTTATTTGGATGGTATGACGGAGCTTTCCTTGTGCGTGGGGGCGTGGTGGGAGGCGTCTGATTGCTCATTGGCGCGTCTGATCGATGTAGGAGCGTGTGATGGCGTTGATCACATATGCGGCAAGAGCCAGAGGTGCAGTGTTGCAATTTGTGTCCTGGTAGCAGGCAATTCGTACACGCTGAGATTTCCTCGGCGGCTAGAATCCGTTCGTCGATCGTCTTCGTCCTAAAGGTGTTGCAGTGCCAAATTTTGTGTGGTCCATGGCAGATTGGACAGAGTGGCGGTGATCGTGACGTGACAAATGCCTGCCCTCGTGGTGGGCGTGTCGTTCTTGCAGGTTCTATGACCTGACAGCGATCGTTCAAGAATTGCAAGAAGTCCGGGAACGTGGGGAATGGTGTGGACCTTATCTTTTCCTTCCATATTGAATCGGTTTCCCGATCAAGGTTGGCGGTACATAGGTGCAAAAGCAGGGCATCTGCGGTTGGTTGTCCGATGGCGGCCAAGGCTTTGTAATGAGCTTCCAACTTGGTCGTGTAGGACTGCAAATCGCGATGTGCTATCCGTGATGAGGAGGCTGCGTCAAATATCTCCTGCAAGTGTCTCTCGACAATTTTGGCTGGTCTGTTATACCGTCGTTCTAATATTTCCCAGGCGACTGCGTAGTTAGCCGCCGCATTGCTTAATGACGCGATCGCTAGAGCTGCCCCATGCTTTAGACAAGAACGGAGATACATCAGTCGCTTGCAGTCGTCTATGCGGGGGTTATCGTGGACCGTGGAGCGAAATTGATCCGCGAACCCCGGCTAATCTTCGTAGGCTCCAGAAAAAGTGGGTAGCTGAATTCTAGGCAAATCGACGGGTTCCGGCAATGACATGTCCGATGGCTTTGTTGCAAGATTTGTGGTGGTTGGTTCTGCTTGCTTGTTTGCCTCCTCAAGGATGGCGGACGCCTGTCCGGCGATGGTGTAGAACTTCTGTTGTAGGTCAACCCGGTCCTTCAGTGTTTGACCCTCGTCTCTGTCGTCTAATTCGCATTGGCCCTTTTTGAACGATGCAAACTCTCCCTCTAAGTCTTGCAAATTACGCTGAATAGCATGCACGGGTGTCCCTTCCTCGTGATTGTTGAGCAATGTGCGAAACGCTTCTAATTCTTGTCTGAATCCTTCGCGTTTCCGCAGCAATTGCCGGACGCGCTCTTCCTGAGGGGGAGCCATGGGGGATTTCGACAATTTGAGCGAGCTTACCTTCATGTTGCGTGGTAACTGGGGGTGCACTCTTTCACTGACACGTATCCGGCTCGAAGGACCAAAATGTTCTTTCACTCGCGGGGAGACACGATCGTGTAGAAGCGCATCAACAGGAGTCGTAAATTCCTGTTACGATTGTTCAATCGACGCCGCGAGATGATCGATCCCATATTGCGTTTAGGCTAATAGAGGTGGTTAATTGAAGTGCACACTGCTGTAACGGGTTTTCAGTTATGTTTTATTAAGACACTGTGTATACACTGAGTGGTGAATTAACAGCAACCGGGATACGGTTGGACTCGGTTAGAACGTAAGATCAGGGGATGAGAGGGCGAGAGCGTAAGCGCGAATCGTTGCTGCGAACTGAGACTTCCCGAGGTTGCTGACTGACTGACTGGCTGCCTGACTGACTCACTGACCGACTGCTGACTGACTGACTGGCTGCCTGACTGACTCACTGACCGACTGCTGACTGACTCCCTCTTAGTTTTCCCCGAAGGAAAGCTTGATGCCGATTGGTCGTGACCCCGCTAAAGAAGCAGGACATGAGGAATTTCTCACCAGTGTCCGGGGTGATTTTATTGCTGGGGAAAACCAGTCGTTTCTATCCTATGTTTATGTGTTGGGTTTTCTCGTTCGGTGACTACCTGCCTTTTCCGAGCCTTTTTTAATAGCATAACAAACTCAAGGATTTTGCTAATCCGGACATAAACCGAAATGCTACTAGACAACTAGATTGCTCGACACACATCTGGAAACAATTTAGCTAGAAGGTGACGTTTTATGGCCGGTCATTGAGTTTATTGGGCGTCTGGAAGCAGGTAGGTGGGCCGCTGGTCGCCAGGTAGCGTTGGCTGGGGTTCCGCTGCTCCATGCGACGCAACAGTTAGTTTAGTCATACTTGTACCGTAGACAAGCAAGTTGAGTACAACTTGGACTTTGGAAGGAAGCGCATTTTGTTATTCCGCTGACCGCGGATTCGTTATTGAACGTAGGATTATTGTCATTAGCATCTCGAGTATCTAATTACTACGGCTACTTGTCAAATTCTGTAATAATCATATTTGTACTAGTAAATATCTTCTCTGTTACATAACAACAATGGCTAATACAAATGAAGATTCGTTACACGCACCTAACCCTAATCATAATGTGAACCCGAAATATATATGCCAGAAATAATATATATGTCGGAGATGAAAGGAAAGCCGAAGCCTTTCCTTGGAAATTTTGGGAATATCCTCTAGTACTTTAGTCTAGATTTTATTATAGCTGTAATTGTTTAAAATTTGTGATAGCGAGATTGGCTTCGAGGTGACAATTGGTCGCCGAACGTAGCCACGCTCACGAGATAAGCGTTTTGCCTAACGGAGGTCTGGAGTAGTTGTATGGGTTTTCCGAGAAGTGAGATTGTGGCGGCATGCGGCCTCGAGAGCGGGCGCTACGAAACTAAAGCAAGGATTAACAAGGCGAGGGCAACTAATAAATCCAATCAGTATAAAAAGAAATAATAAATGAAACCAGCCAACGGATTGAACGAGTTACGAACCAAACAAATAAACCGGGAAATAAGAATAACTACAAAAGGGGAAATAATTGAAACACCAGATATGCATGTATATATAAATATATTTTAATCAATCAACTTGGAGAGTTACATATAAATATAAACATATATGCTAGACATGTAATGAACTAGTAAATACTAGAGTTAATGCTTATAATACTATGCAACAAATACAATATTATCAATTTATGAAATATAAGTATATACGAAGTTAAGACTTAATAATCAAACGAATACATAAAACATACAATATTGTATTATTAAAGAAATAAAAGTTACATTGTCAGAAACATATATATATGTGTGCGCATTCTATTAAACAGATACATACGTGAAACTAGCCTACGTTCCGGTAAAGAATTATAAAATAAGAACTACGTTACGAAACATGCATGTCTGTATATATATACATATATAAATTATATTAATGTATGCTCTTTCTACATTATTGATTCAAATCAACAATCTAAGATACATACTTAAAACTAGCCTACGTTCCGGTAAAGAGTTATAAAATAAGAACTACGCTACGAAACATGCATGTCTCTATATAAACATATAAATAATCTATTTTTCTAAACTACTACTAATCTATGTGCATTCTACAATCTAAGATACATACTTAAAACTAGCCTACATACCGGTAAAACATTATAAAATAAGAATTTGATTATGAAACATGCATGTCTCTATATAAACATATAAATAATCTATTTTTCTAAACTAAAACTACTATTAATAATCTACAAAAGAAATAGAACACACAACGCAACACTTGGGACTAAGCGACAACCTGTCGATAGCCCAAACGCTCAAAATAATTAACACCGCAACGATTCGAGGAATTGCATACAGAAATTCTATCATCAAACACAATTATGTAAACACACATTAAACGCACAATAATCTAGAAACAAAACCTTCAATACTATGTTGTCACAATACAAGATATATATGTATATATGAAATCAAATGATTGACACATAACCTCAAATACACAACACTATATCACTAAAGAATCTGAATGAAAATCACTTTGCCAGAAATATATACATATATACGTGTGCGTGTGCGTGTGCGTGTTCTATCTTATTAAAAGAAATTAATATAAAACAAATAATTAACATTTCATTTCGTATGAACACTATACGGGCAAGAGAAATAGGCATATAAATACGTATATACATATATATATATGTACGTGTGAGTGCATATGTTTTATATTATCGAATGCTCTATAAAATAAACTACTCGAAACAATAAATAACGCGATCAAAGAATTACAAAACATTAGCTATACTGAAGTAACACACAACATAAACATATATATATACGTATATTCACACGAGATATACTACTGTCATTTTAAAATAATGTTAAGAAATAAATGTTCTGATTGCGGTAGAATAAGGAAAAACGAGCGACAGACGAAAATTTACTTCGATATCAAACAAAACTAAAGACCCGCCACTAAAACTTGACTGATGACATTTATGAGCAGCCATGTTGGATTTATACGCGTCATGGCGACAGGAATATTAGGGATTAATGGAAGTCAGGCGCGAGAAACAAATCATGAAAACACATTGTTAACACTTTTCTTTAATAAATTTTGTGCGCAACTACAAATGTATAAAAAATATATATATATATATAAAAGGGGGGCAATATAAAAATAAAAAAATAATATATATAATAAATAATAACAAACGTAAATAACCTAACACTATCAGATTTAAAATATATATATATTGAACACAAAACAAAATATATCAAAAATTAATAACAATAAGGAACATCAAACAGCGAACCAACGAAATTGAAGCAGCTACACTAAATCAAAATCGAAACAAGGAGCTCCGGGATAAAGTTCGCTGAACTCACGCATACACCAATAGCGCACAACAGGGGAAATTCCCTTTCTCCCAGAAGCATGGTGACGAAGATGCGCCTCCAAAACCTCTTCGGGAATTTCATTCGCAAAACGAACTTTCACGCAACGATCAGTATCAACGATTTCAACCAGAGGGGGTTCCCCTCACAGGACTGATAGAAAACTAAGTTGAAATATGGAACTTACATTTTGTCACGTACGATTCCGAGAAGCCCAAAACTGCAACATCCCGATTCCCACGGAAGCGTACCCCCAGCGGACCACCACCCCGTGGGGGATGGCATTATAAATAAGCATAGCAACATAGCGCAGCGTTCATTAGTTTGTTCATAAATCTTGCGATCGTTTGTTATTACGGCTCATCATTCTTTGCGTCCATTACTGCGTTTAGAATTTGTATAAGTATTTTTGCGTTTCGGGGTCTTTAGTTTTTCGGTAAAGAAAAAGGAGTCGCGATTAAATAAAAGAAAATTTTAAGTCCTCATTACGGTATTAATTCAGTTAGCGAGTTACTCAATTTGTATCGAAATAGCTTAATAAAGTAAAGGTTGGTAAAAACCCTATATTCGAGATTAAATAATAAACCCAACAAACCTCGTCGATCACCGAAACACCTGGAGTAATGGCACCCGATAGCACCTTTTCCTCAAGGTAAGAGAATTAATTTTAAAAACTTTCTTCTTCTCTGGTAATCTCGTTGTCCTCGAGAATTGAATTAAAAACCTCCTATCATCGATTTCATTCATTTTCGCGAACGGTTTTAAAGAATAGAAACATTGCTTAAATTTTAAACAAAGGTGTTGTCCGTTGTGTCGGCTTGTGCGAACGGTGTTTTCAGCTACTGAAACATCCTCTGATCTTCGCATTCCTCCTCCCATTGTTGGTAAAATATTACCCGTCTTTGGGCAAGGCTTGCGAAATCACACGAGTTCCACGCAGAGAGGATCGTTAGAATCATCCTCGTTAATTAAACTCAAAAGGCAAGAAGATCGTGGCGACAGACTTCATCGTGGTAAATGAATTGAGTTTCGGTCCTAACGACAAACTACTACGGCGGAATTAAAAGAGAAGAAGAAGTCGAACGTAAAAATAAATTTATATAAAACAACGAACAATCTCATATTCCTATCTAATCCAGCAACGCTAAAATATAAATATCCAGCTAATAAAATATATATATATAATAACCTAAGCAATTCTACGTCAAAATAAAAATCCGTTCAACGAGGAAAAATATTCATTGTACCCAGCTTTAATCCTCTCCCGCGCGAGTATCCCTGCGCATAGCAAGTTAGCCGAAAAGTGAAATTCGTTTACCAGTTGCATTAAGCGTCAGTTAA
>NW_022885334.1:0-42796 GCF_011952205.1 Bombus bifarius
TCAAAACCTTGGCTCAAAATTTCACGACCAATCATGATATCGTATTTTAAGTAATTATCAGAAAGGGCATGAAAAGTTATCTCCAATGTAAAACCGTTAATACATACAGTGGATAAAATCTGAGATGTACTGTTAACACAAGTATTCCCTATGCCTCGCATTATTACTACATCAGTCGTTCGTTTGCCAGAAAATTTCGAAGCTACGGATTCTTTGATTAATGAGCATCACCCAGATAACTTAATTTACCAGCTGGAGGCTCTACCACACAGGAGTCGACTCGACGTTCATTCTTGAAGCCGGATTTTCTGTTCTGCAGTTGTGGACAATCAGGTGCGATATGACCCTCCGCACGACACTTGAAGCAAACCACCTTGGACGATGAAGCTGGACGGTTTCTTTCCTGGTGTTGTGTATCCTTTGTATCCTTTGTATCCTTCCGCTGTTCACTACGCATCCTCTTGCGACACTCCGTTATTTTGTGTCCAAGAGTATCACAATAATGACACTTCACCCGGTAATGCGATAACTTGCGTCGTTTAACTTCAGGTTCCTCCGATGTATTTCCTAACAAAGTTGCCGACAGATCGTTGTAAGGATAAGCTCTCATTTCATCATAAAATTGTTCCTCCGTCTTGATATTATTTGCGAGCGTTAATCGATGAAAGCGTTGATCTTGTGAGTTTAGCATATAAAGAGTTAAGGCATTGAATACTTCGGACATCGTTAGATCTTGCATCTTCATCTGCAACATGGAACGGAGGCGACTACCATAAGCTCCTAGAGTTTCGGTCTCCGTCGGTCGTTCTCTGGACATCCTTATTAATGCCGTGGCGGCTGTCTCCCTGCCACCAAAACGCGAAAGGAATTGTTCCTTAAACGTTGGCCAGGAAAGCTTTCCACCGCGCACTATTTGTGAAAGCCAATGTGCAGCAGATCCCTTTAGGGCACGATTTAAAGCAGAAAGTAACACACTATCTTGCATCGGATAGTCTTTCAAAATCACATCTGTATATGAGCACCACCCGAATGGATCAGCGCCCGTGCCTTCAGGATCAAAACGTGACAACATTACATCCTTAGGTTCCATACTCGACTTTGGCTCCCTAGGCTGAGTCATCTGGTTCATGATTTTCATGAGTTGTTCCAAAGTGACACTTGGGCTTGATCCCACTTCTGATGTCGGGTTAACATTAGGAATTAAGGCGCGTAACGATTCTTCGTTTGAATTAGCCATTGTTTTACAAAACAGAGAATATATTTACACGAATAAACAAGGTTTTACAAATATTATGAATAATGAATTTTGTAAATGATATGATTGATTAACAAATGATAAATTAAATTATTAATTAGATTAAAGAATAATAAGTTTTATCGAACAATAAAAGAAACGAATAATATATCTTACGATTTACTAATCTAACGAATAATGAAAATTAACGATTGATAAATTTACAAATATTGAATTTAATTTACGCTATAAACAATGATCCGGGGTTCAAACGAATCCACGGTCAACGGGAAAACTTTAAACAATTTTATAACACAAAAAATACGTTTGCTGAATCACTCGGAAAAATTACTCGATGTATCACTTTCCAAGGCGATCACACGAATGCCTCTCTGATTAAAATCTTTTTCGTAATCCGACTGCATTTGTTTGTTATATTCTCGCTGGAAACATCGAGAAGGTTCCAATCGTTGTTGCTAGGCAATATCTGTCAAAAGTTTGTTATATACTCCTTGGAAACATCGAGAAAGATCCAAACGCCGTTGCTAGGCAGTTTCTGTCTGGAGATTGATTCCTCATACAACGTGTGTCCCATTATATCGACATCTCTAAAGTACAATTCTATGTGATTTCTAGGGAGAACAATACAACCGATCCACACCTTCGTCAGGCAAAACGTTTATCCCGTGACCGTGTCTACGTTCAGCGACCAGTTGTCACCTCGAACCCACTTTCGCTTTTCACAAATGTCAAACAATTACAGATGACAATTACTTAGTACAGTTATGATAAAATCTGGGCTAAAGCATTAAAAGGCTTCCTCAAAATTGCATAGGGAAGGCTCCGGTTTTCATTTCATCTCCGACATATATTTATGTTGTGTGTCATTTTAATATGGCTAATGTTTTGTAATTCTTCGATTGCGTTATTTATTTCTTTGAGTAGTTTATTTTATAGAGTATTCGATAATATAAAACATACGCGCGCGCACACACACACACACACACATATATATATATGTCGGGTTTACATTAGAATTAGGGTTAGGGGCGTGAAAGGAATCTTCGTTTGGGTTACACGTTGTCGTTATGCAATAGAGAAGACATTGACTAGTGCAAATACGATTATTATAGAACCGGACAAGTAACCGCGGTTGTTAGGTACTCGAGAAACTAATGACAATGATCCTAGGTTCAATAACGAATCCGCGGTCGACGGGATGATAGATGAACGTACTCACAAAATCTAAGTCGGACGCGTAATATTCACTGATCGTAAAGAGTTACTCCTTTCATCAATGAGATCGCGAGCGAGAATGTCTTTTCCGTCCCGATGATGCCACAGAGGAAAACTATAATGGGGAGTGTCTAAGGACACGAGATCATCGTATTCGTCGAGAAAAGCCTTCGTTCAGAAAGTAAGGGAAATTGGCGTTGCTGCTAATTGGTCAATCTCCATATCGGTGGTTAGAAAAAGGTGCTAGCCGCCCTCGAGGGAAAGTTGCTAGTGGGAGACGCCACTCGTTGAAAAATATGTCTCCCCTATCTTCCCGTAGTTGGGACAAAGACCGTTTGTCTGTTTGAAGGACTTTAGTTGACTAAATCTTAAGATTTATAACGGCCCTCGAGCTAGCCGAACATGTACTGCGGAGACGCATCGACATCTGGCAATCATCTTACTCGAAGAATAGGGTCTGCGTGTGGTGAGCCACGGGACAGAAACCGTTGTAATGTTTACTGTCGCGTGTCGCCACGAATATTTCTTTTAAGGAGAGCTATAGAATTACTCCATACCTTTGTTAGACAAAGCGTTCATCCCGTGACCGCGGCTACGTTCGGCGACTGACTGTCGCCTCGAGCCCAAGCTCATTATCACAACTCTCGAACAATTACAATCGGATTGGATAACTACAATTGTTCAATTACAGCTATAGTAGACTCTAGGTTACAATGTTGCGGGATTATCCAAAATTCCAAAGGCTCCGGTGTTCTTTCATCTCCGACACGGCCTTCCTGACTATGACACGTCCTCGTGTGTAACTAAAATATCGTGTTTTCTTACATTAGATTCGATGCAACTGACATTATTTACGATTTAACTAAATGTCCAAGTAAGTCAAGGGTCCAGTGCAATAACAAAGTTTCGTTCGGAGGTTTGACAACAGAAAAATAAAAGAGAATAGGAATTTGTAATGTTATAATTTGTATTCAAAGTGTTAGGTGCGTTCTGTGAGTCGCCAGTCAGACCGTAATGACACAACAGATCATTTTCGATTTCGTACACTGGTGAACCTCAGTTTGGTGGATCATATTGCCACGTTGGGTGCATTACACCCAGAAAGCACATAAACCCACTCAACGTGTTACAACCAAAAGCACATCAACCCATTCAACGGGTTACAACCAAAAGCACGTCAACCCACTCAACGGGTTACAACAAAAAGCACATCAACCCACTCAACGGGTTACAACAAAAAGCACATCAACCCACTCAACGGGTTACAACAGAAAGCACATCAACCCACTCAACGGGTTACAACAAAAAGCACGTAAACCCACTCAACGGTTTACAACAAAAAGCACGTAAACCCACTCAACGGTTTACAACAAAAAGCACATAAACCCACTCAACGGTTTACAACAAAAAGCACGTAAACCCACTCAACGGTTTACAACAAAAAGCACGTAAACCCACTCAACGGTTTACAACAAAAAGCACGTAAACCCACTCAACGGTTTACAACAAAAAGCACGTAAACCCACTCAACGGTTTACAACAAAAAGCATATAAAACCACTCGGTGTATTACTATGACCACAACGCAGTGTTAATGATCCTCTGAGGTCAGTGTACTTGCATCGTTATTATCACCGCCGTTGTTATCACCGCAGACGTCTAACTCAGCAGGGACGCAACCTTCTGGCATTTTTCTCAGTCTGTCGTGTCTGTCCTTATATGATCGTTTGCCGTCTAAGGTTTTTAGGGTATATCTATCTCCTTCCAAAATCTCTGCTATCTCGAATGGACCCCTGAATTTCGGATCTAACTTCGTCTGTTTTCTTTCCTCGTTTTTGCATAATACAAAATCACCAAGGTTAAACCTAACTACCTTAGCTTTAGTTTTGTCAACTCCACCTTTATCGTATCTAGCACTAATTTCTATATCCTCTATTGCCCGCTGTCTTACATCAGGGATACCTACTTCTCTTTCTTCGATATTATCGGGTATCAACGAGTCGTAAGGTCTTTGCTGTTCCAAGAATTAATAGTTCCAATGGGCTCGATTTAGTCACGCGGTGCAATTCGAAGCCGGCTGTATTTTGCCAACCGCGTCTAGCCACGATCGCCCGGTCGTTTCTATGATCGTGAACATAATTTTCAACGTACCGTAATACGCTCTACCTGACCGTTGGCCCTACTCGCACCGGTTGAGATTAAGTGGAGTTTTAGTGTTCACCTTGCCAGAAATCTTGGAATTCTTCACCCGTTAGGACACCTCTCTTGGTCCGCTATTATCCGGCAAGGACTGCCGAATAAAAATATAGTACTTAAGTGCTTTACCTTACATGGTTATTACATGTTCGGCATATATGTCTATACTTATATGTAACTCTCCAAATTGAATGATTGAAATATATTTATATATATATGTAGTATCGTGGACGAAAGGCCTGGGAAATATCGGGCGAACTATGAACAATGTCGCGAGAGCCGAGGCGCCGTCGGGCCCATCAATGTGTCATCGGTCTTTTCAAGTGCATAGTTTCGTGGAAAAGACCTACGTGACCCTGGCCACGAGCGTCTGCGGAACACGTGTGCGGTGGGCCTAGGAAAAGGACAACAGAATGCGACAACAGGCAGTCGAGAAACAGAGTGTGAGTCGAGAACGAGAGTGCGAGTCGAGAAACAGTGTGCGAGTCGAGAACGAGAGTGCGAGTCGAGAAGCAGAGTGCGAGTCGAGCGGAGACGGAGGTTGCGAGTGGCGTTGCCGAGAGAGTGTGGATTGCGCTGTGTTCTGTACGTTTGGTATGAATAGTTCAAGTTAAGCCACAATCGTCTTTTCTGTCTCATTAACATCTCTATTGTCCACGTTTTGTAAACATATTACATCACGATATTACATATTTTTGGGGGCTCAGCCGGGATTGGACAAGACAGAAAACGGAACGGTTTAACAGAGCTATTCGAGCTAGTTGTGAATTTACCGGTACGCGGTGCGGTAAAAGACGATATTGTTGACTGTTTAAGTTTGTGTTGTGTGAAAAATGGCCAACGTCGGGGACGAACGATTGTCGGGTGAAGAGGGTTCGACGCTGGAGGAGCTGAGGAATAAGCTCGCGCGAATGAACCTCCCTATATCGGGTGCGAGGTCAGTGCTGATTGCAAGGCTGAATCGGGCGTGTAGGGCTGGACAATCGTATCGTAAGGGATCGACGGGCGGTGAAGAGCTAACCGGTCAACGAGATTTAGAAAATGTACAGAGAGCTGAGCGTGATTGTAACGAAGGTGAGGATGTTGAGAAAATGAATACGAAGGAGTTGAAGGAGCGCCTCGCTAGTTTGGGTTTAAAAACGACGGGAAGAAAAGTAGAATTACGCGCACGGCTACGAGCGGCCATGGATGGTAATGACATATCGTCGGAAGAAGAAAGCGACGACGAAAGTGAGGATGAAGATGACAAGAAAAACGCAAGAGGATACAAGAGAGATACGCGAAGGGTGTATCAGGACCGTGACGAATGTTGTCGAAGGGCATGTGTTGGTTCGACACTGAGTTTTAGAGACGTCGAAGATGCATTAGAGTCGTTTAGTGGCGACAAAGGTGAAAATGTCGAACGATGGTTCGAGTCGTTCGAGGAAGTCGCTGATACGTGCAGGTGGTCGGATGGGCAGAAGGCAGTCTACGCAAGGAAGCTGCTGAAGGGATCAGCGAAAATATTTGCGAGCTTCGAGTGTCATGCCAGGACTTGGCATGAGTTGAAGAGGGGGCTAGTGAAAGAATTTTCGAGGAAAGTCAACAGTAGGCAAGTTCATCAGAAACTTGAAGAAACAAAAAAGGAGAGTGATGAAGCATGTTTGGCTTACATGTACCGCATGCTCGAGATAGCCAGCCATGTGGACATGGAGGAGGAAGCAAAGGTGGAATACATAGTGGATGGAATAATAGACGACGAGAACAATAAGGCTGTATTGTACGGCGCTACGTCAATCAAAGAGTTGAGGAAGAGGTTAGTAATGTACGAAGAGCAGAAGAGTCGCAGAGCAAAGTCGATTGTGAAGTCGGCTAAAACCCAGAAGAACGGGAAGCCCAGTCAATCTGTAGATGCAATGAAGAAAAGAAGATGCTTCATTTGCGGTAGTGAGGATCATCTAAGTGTTAAGTGTCCGGAGAGGGGAGAAGGTGTTAGGTGTTTCAAGTGCAGCGGATTTGGACATATTGCAGCGAGGTGTACGGCACAACCGAAAGAGACTTGCGTAGTGTCAAGATCCGAAAAGGGGAAGTATGTGAAGGAAGTGGCGATAGATGATTGTAGGTTTGTGGCATTAGTGGATACAGGTAGTAACCTTACGTTCATACGAGCGGATGAGTATGTGAGGTTAGGATCACCACCTCTGGGAAACTGCAAACTTAAGTTTGATGGTTTTGGTTCCGCTGGCAATAGTACCTGGGGCGAGTTCACAAGGGTAATGACGGTCGACGGGTGCGACTTTACTGTCACTCTGCATGTTGTCTCGAATAAGGTAATGACAAGACACAGTCTACTCTTAGGTACCGACTTTTTAGACCAGGTAGAGTTGCGAGTCAAACGGGGCGAGGTGACATTTTTACGACTCGACGATCAGACCGACGGTCACGAGGACGCGCCGGATGTACTGGGGGTAAACGCGGTAGAACAGACCGACGAAACAGACCTGACACGCGTACGGGAACCGCATTACCGTGAAGCCATTCGGGATATTGTTAAAGGGTATAGGCCGGAGAAGAAGCGAGACGTCGGAATAACCGAAAAAGTAGTTTTGGAAAGCGACAAGCCGGTAGCGCGAAGACCGCGAAGACTGGCGCCGTCGGAAAGAAAGGAAGAAGATGATTTGATGGAAGCGTGGACAAACGAGGGTGTCATCAAATCGTCAGACTCGGAGTATGCGAGTCCGATAGGTGTAGTTAGAAAGAAAGATTTGTGTGTGCGTGTGGCTAGATGGGCCTTGTTACTAGGCGAGATTAAGTATCAGGTGTGTCGTCGGCCGGGGAAAAGTATGCAGCGTGTAGATGCTCCGAGTAGGAACCCCCTGCCGAGCACTATGTATGTAACGGAGAGTGAAGACGGGCTGATTGCACGGTTGAGAAGGGCACAGAACAAGGACATCGAAGTCCGTAGGATTTTGGACGCCGCAACGTGCAGTCAGGCCGATGGGCAGGTAGTAAGAAACAATATTTTGTATAAGGAGTGTGAGGACGATGTGCTAATAGTAGTATCGAAGGCGATGCGGGCTCAGGTAGTCAGGCAAGCGCACGAGCGTGGGCATTTCGAGGTTACCAAAACAGAAGCTATGGTCAAGAAGGACTTCTGGTTCAAGGGGTTACGCGAAAGGGTCGAACACGTGGTATCCAACTGCCTTGACTGTAGCCTAACCGAACGAAACATAGGTAAGCTAGAAGGGAACCTGCGAAATTACAAGAAAAGAAGAAAGCGTGCGAAGCAGTACCTGAGGAAGGACCCGTGCACACCTCGATTTTATGAAACCTTGGGTCCTAAACGCCGAAAGTGACGCATCTGATGACAGCGAGATAGAAGGCAACATCTGAGGGCAGATGTTATTGCAGGATGGCCGAATGTAGTATCGTGGACGAAAGGCCTGGGAAATATCGGGCGAACTATGAACAATGTCGCGAGAGCCGAGGCGCCGTCGGGCCCATCAATGTGTCATCGGTCTTTTCAAGTGCATAGTTTCGTGGAAAAGACCTACGTGACCCTGGCCACGAGCGTCTGCGGAACACGTGTGCGGTGGGCCTAGGAAAAGGACAACAGAATGCGACAACAGGCAGTCGAGAAACAGAGTGTGAGTCGAGAACGAGAGTGCGAGTCGAGAAACAGTGTGCGAGTCGAGAACGAGAGTGCGAGTCGAGAAGCCGAGTGCGAGTCGAGCGGAGACGGAGGTTGCGAGTGGCGTTGCCGAGAGAGTGTGGATTGCGCTGTGTTCTGTACGTTTGGTATGAATAGTTCAAGTTAAGCCACAATCGTCTTTTCTGTCTGATTAACATCTCTATTGTCCACGTTTTGTAAACATATTACATCACGATATTACATATTTTTGGGGGCTCAGCCGGGATTGGACAAGACAGAAAACGGAACGGTTTAACAGAGCTATTCGAGCTAGTTGTGAATTTACCGGTACGCGGTGCGGTAAAAGACGATATTGTTGACTGTTTAAGTTTGTGTTGTGTGAAAAATGGCCAACGTCGGGGACGAACGATTGTCGGGTGAAGAGGGTTCGACGCTGGAGGAGCTGAGGAATAAGCTCGCGCGAATGAACCTCCCTATATCGGGTGCGAGGTCAGTGCTGATTGCAAGGCTGAATCGGGCGTGTAGGGCTGGACAATCGTATCGTAAGGGATCGACGGGCGGTGAAGAGCTAACCGGTCAACGAGATTTAGAAAATGTACAGAGAGCTGAGCGTGATTGTAACGAAGGTGAGGATGTTGAGAAAATGAATACGAAGGAGTTGAAGGAGCGCCTCGCTAGTTTGGGTTTAAAAACGACGGGAAGAAAAGTAGAATTACGCGCACGGCTACGAGCGGCCATGGATGGTAATAAACGAGCGGCACATTTTCACCTTTGTCGCCACTAAACGACTCTAATGCATCTTCGACGTCTCTAAAACTCAGTGTCGAACCAACACATGCCCTTCGACAACATTCGTCACGGTCCTGATACACCCTTCGCGTATCTCTCTTGTATCCTCTTGCGTTTTTCTTGTCATCTTCATCCTCACTTTCGTCGTCGCTTTCTTCTTCCGACGATATGTCATTACCATCCATGGCCGCTCGTAGCCGTGCGCGTAACTCTACTTTTCTTCCCGTCGTTTTTAAACCCAAACTAGCGAGGCGCTCCTTCAACTCCTTCGTATTCATTTTCTCAACATCCTCACCTTCGTTACAATCACGCTCAGCTCTCTGTACATTTTCTAAATCTCGTTGACCGGTTAGCTCTTCACCGCCCGTCGATCCCTTACGATACGATTGTCCAGCCCTACACGCCCGATTCAGCCTTGCAATCAGCACTGACCTCGCACCCGATATAGGGAGGTTCATTCGCGCGAGCTTATTCCTCAGCTCCTCCAGCGTCGAACCCTCTTCACCCGACAATCGTTCGTCCCCGACGTTGGCCATTTTTCACACAACACAAACTTAAACAGTCAACAATATCGTCTTTTACCGCACCGCGTACCGGTAAATTCACAACTAGCTCGAATAGCTCTGTTAAACCGTTCCGTTTTCTGTCTTGTCCAATCCCGGCTGAGCCCCCAAAAATATGTAATATCGTGATGTAATATGTTTACAAAACGTGGACAATAGAGATGTTAATGAGACAGAAAAGACGATTGTGGCTTAACTTGAACTATTCATACCAAACGTACAGAACACAGCGCAATCCACACTCTCTCGGCCATGCCACTCGCAACCTCCGTCTCCGCTCGACTCGCACTCCGCTCCTCCGCTCGCACTCTCGTTCTCGACTCGCACACTGTTTCTCGACTAACTGTTGTCGCATTCTATTGCCCTTTTCCTAGGCCCACCGCACACGTGTTCTGCAGACGCTCGTGGCCAGGGTCACGTAGGTCTTTTCCACGAAACTATGCACTTGAAAAGACCGATGACACATTGATGGGCCCGACGGCGCCTCGGCTCTCGCGACACTGTTCATAGTTCGTCCGATATTTCCCAGGCCTTTCGTCCACGATACTACATATATATATATATATTCCTGGTGTTTCAATTATTTTCCCCTTTTGTAGTTATTCTTATTTTCTGGTTTATTTAGAATTGTTTGTATTATGTATCTTGTTTATTGGTTGGATTTGTTAATCGCCCTCGTTTTGTTAATACTTCCTTTCGTTTCGTGGTGCCGCGTGTTCGTTTGTGCATTCAAATCCTCATTCGCGTGTTTGTATAGAATGGTTTTCTTGTTCTTGTTACGGCGCGTGCGGAGCGTGGGACGTGACAACGGCTAGATTTCATCAAAATCGACGAAACCGTCGCGATTTGCGAGCTATTTTGCTTATTTCGACCCTTAAACGGTAGTGCATTACATTTGCAGTGTAAAATGGAGTTCAACGAACGCTTAAACGTCGAAATATCTCCAACGGGAAGAAAATGACAGTTAGTTTTCGACATAATCGACGAAATCTTCGCGATTTGAGAGCGATTTTGCTTGCTTCGACGCTTAAACGGTAGTGCATTGCATTTGCAGCGTAAAATGGAGTTCAACGAGCGCTTAAATGTCGAAATATCTCCAACGGGAAGGAAATGACGGCTAGATGTCATCGAAATCGACGAAATCTTCGCGATGTACGAGCTATTTTGATTGTTTCGACGCTTAAACGGTAGTGCGTCGCACTAGCACTGTGAAATGGAGCTCAACGAGCGCTTAAACGTCGAAATATCTCCAACGGGAAGGAAATGACGGCCAGATTTCACTAAAATAAACGAAATCTTCGCAATTTGCGAGCTATTTTGCATGTTTCGACGCTTAAACGGTAGTGCATTGCATTAGCACTGTGAAATGGAGTTCAACGAGTGCTTAAACGTCGAAATATCTCCAACGGGAAGGAAATGACGGCTAGATTTCATCAAAATCGACGAAATCTTCGCGATTTGCGAGCTATTTTGCTTGTTTCGACGCTTAAGCGGTACTACATAGCACTAGCACTGTGAAATGGAGCTCAACGAGCGCTTTAACGTCGAAATATCTCCAACGGGAAGGAAATGACGGCTAGATTTCACTAAAATCGACGAAATCTTCGCGATTTGCGAGATATTTTGATTGTTTCGACGCTTGAATGGTAGTGCATTGCATTAGCACTGTCAAATGGAGCTCAACGAGTGATTAAACGTCGAAATATCTCCAACGGGAAGGAAATGACGGCTAGATTTCACTAAAATCGACGAAATCTTCGCGATTTGCCAGCTATTTTGCTTGTTTCGACGCTTAAACGGTAGTGCATTGCATTAGCACTGTGAAATGGAGTTCAACGAGTGCTTAAACGTCGAAATATCTCCAACGGGAAGGAAATGACGGCTAGATTTCACTACAATCGATGAAATCTTCGCGATTTGCGAGCTATTTTGATTGTTTCGACGCTTAAACGGTATTGCATTACATTAGCACTGTGAAATGGAGCTCAGCGAGCGCTTAAACGTCGAAATATCTCCAACGGGAAGGAAATGACGGCTAGATTTCACTAAAATCGACGAAATCTTCGCGATTTGCCAGCTATTTTGCTTGTTTCGACGCTTAAACGGTAGTGCATTGCATTAGCACTTTGAAATGGAGCTCAACGAGCGCTTAAACGTCGAAATATCTCCAACGGGAAGGAAATGACGGCTAGATTTCACTAAAATCGACGAAATCATCGCGGTTTGCGAGCTATTTTGCTTATTCCGGCGCTTAAACGGTAGTGCATTGCATTGCACTGCGAAATGGAGTTCAACGAGTGCTTAAACGTCGAAATATCTCCAACGGGAAGGAAATGACGGCTAGATTTCACTAAAATCGACGAAGTCTTCGCGATTTGCCAGCTATTTTACTTGTTTTGACGCTTAAACGGTAGTGCATTGCATTAGCACTGTGAAATGGAGCTCAACGAGTGCTTAAACGTCGAAATATCTCCAACGGGAAGGAAATGACGGCTAGATTTCACTAAAATCGATGAAATCTTCGCGATTTGCGAGCTATTTTGATTGTTTCGACGCTTCCTTGTTAGTGCATTGCATTAGCACTTTCAAATGGAGCTCAACGTGCGCTTAAACGTCGAAATATCTCCAACGGGAAGGAAATGACGGCTAGATTTCACTAAAATCTAGAGAAATCTTCGCGATTTGCGAGCTATTTTGCTTGTTTCGACGCTTAAACGGTAGTGCATTGCATTACCATTGTGAAATGGAGCTCAACGAGCGCTTAAACGTCGAAATATCTCCAACCGGAAGGAAATGACGGCTAGATTTCATCAAAATCGACGAAATCTTCGCGATTTGCGAGCTATTTTGCTTGTTTCGACGCTTAAACGGTAGTGCATTGCACTAGCACTGTGAAATGGTGTTCAACGAGTGCGTAAATGTCGAAATATCTCCAACGGGAAGGAAAAGACGGCTAGATTTCACTAAAATCGATGAAATCTTCGCGATTTGCGAGCTATTTTGATTGTTTCGACGCTTAAACGGTAGTGCATTACATTAGCACTGTGAAATGGAGCTCAGCGAGCGCTTAAACGTCGAAATATCTCCAACGGGAAGGAAATGACGGCTAGATTTCACTAAAATCGACGAAATCTTCGCGATTTGCCAGCTATTTTGCTTGTTTCGACGCTTAAACGGTAGTGCATTGCATTAGCACTGTGAAATGGAGTTCAACGAGTGCTTAAACGTCGAAATATCTCCAACGGGAAGGAAATGACGGCTAGATTTCATCAAAATCGACGAAATCTTCGCGATTTGCGAGCTATTTTGCTTGTTTCGACGCTTAAGCGGTAGTGCATTGCATTACCACTGTGAAATGGAGCTCAACGAGCGCTTAAACGTCGAAATATCTCCAACCGGAAGGAAATGACGGCTAGATTTCATCAAAATCGACGAAATCTTCGCGATTTGCGAGCTATTTTGCTTGTTTCGACGCTTAAACGGTAGTGCATTGCATTAGCACTGTAAAATGGAGCTCAACGAGTGCTTAAACGTCGAAATATCTCCAACGGGAAGGAAATGACGGCTAGATTTCACTAAAATCTAGAGAAATCTTCGCGATTTGCGAGCTATTTTGCTTGTTTCGACGCTTAAACGGTAGTGCATTGCATTGCACTGTGAAATGGAGTTCAACGAGTGCTTAAACGTCGAAATATCTCCAACGGGAAGGAAATGACGGCTAGATTTCACTAAAATCGACGAAATCTTCGTGATTTGCCAGCTATTTTACTTGTTTTGACGCTTAAACGGTAGTGCATTGCATTAGCACTGTGAAATGGAGCTCAGCGAGTGCTTAAACGTCGAAATATCTCCAACGGGAAGGAAATGACGGCTAGATTTCACTAAAATCGACGAAATCTTCGCGATTTGCCAGCTATTTTACTTGTTTTGACGCTTAAACGGTAGGGCATTGCATTAGCACTGTGAAATGGAGCTCAACGAGTGCTTAAACGTCGAAATATCTCCAACGGGAAGGAAATGACGGCTAGATTTCACTAAAATCGATGAAATCTTCGCGATTTGCGAGCTATTTTGCTTGTTTCGACGCTTAAACGGTAGTGCATTGCATTACCATTGTGAAATGGAGCTCAACGAGCGCTTAAACGTCGAAATATCTCCAACCGGAAGGAAATGACGGCTAGATTTCATCAAAATCGACGAAATCTTCGCGATTTGCGAGCTATTTTGCTTGTTTCGACGCTTAAACGGTAGTGCATTGCATTAGCACTGTGAAATGGAGCTCAACGAGTGCTTAAACGTCGAAATATCTCCAACGGGAAGGAAATGACGGCTAGGTTTCACTAAAATCGATGAAATCTTCGCGATTTGCGAGCTATTTTGATTGTTTCGACGCTTAAACGGTAGTGCATTACATTAGCACTGCGAAATGGAGATCAGCGAGCGCTTAAACGTCGAAATATCTCCAACGGGAAGGAAATGACGGCTAGATTTCACTAAAATCGACGAAATCTTCGTGATTTGCCAGCTATTTTGCATGTTTCGACGCTTAAACGGTAGTGCATTGCATTAGCACTGTGAAATGGAGTTCAACGAGTGCTTAAACGTCGAAATATCTCCAACGGGAAGGAAATGACGGCTAGATTTCATCAAAATCGACGAAATCTTCGCGATTTGCGAGCTATTTTGCTTGTTTCGACGCTTAAGCGGTAGTGCATTGCATTACCACTGTGAAATGGAGCTCAACGAGCGCTTAAACGTCGAAATATCTCCAACCGGAAGGAAATGACGGCTAGATTTCATCAAAATCGACGAAATCTTCGCGATTTGCGAGCTATTTTGCTTGTTTCGACGCTTAAACGGTAGTGCATTGCATTAGCACTGTAAAATGGAGCTCAACGAGTGCTTAAACGTCGAAATATCTCCAACGGGAAGGAAATGACGGCTAGATTTCACTAAAATCTAGAGAAATCTTCGCGATTTGTGAGCTATTTTGCTTGTTTCGACGCTTAAACGGTAGTGCATTGCATTGCACTGTGAAATGGAGTTCAACGAGTGCTTAAACGTCGAAATATCTCCAACGGGAAGGAAATGACGGCTAGATTTCACTAAAATCGACGAAATCTTCGCGATTTGCCAGCTATTTTACTTGTTTTGACGCTTAAACGGTAGTGCATTGCATTAGCACTGTGAAATGGAGCTCAGCGAGTGCTTAAACGTCGAAATATCTCCAACGGGAAGGAAATGACGGCTAGATTTCACTAAAATCGACGAAATCTTCGCGATTTGCCAGCTATTTTACTTGTTTTGACGCTTAAACGGTAGGGCATTGCATTAGCACTGTGAAATGGAGCTCAACGAGTGCTTAAACGTCGAAATATCTCCAACGGGAAGGAAATGACGGCTAGATTTCACTAAAATCGATGAAATCTTCGCGATTTGCGAGCTATTTTGCTTGTTTCGACGCTTAAACGGTAGTGCATTGCATTACCATTGTGAAATGGAGCTCAACGAGCGCTTAAACGTCGAAATATCTCCAACCGGAAGGAAATGACGGCTAGATTTCATCAAAATCGACGAAATCTTCGCGATTTGCGAGCTATTTTGCTTGTTTCGACGCTTAAACGGTAGTGCATTGCATTAGCACTGTGAAATGGAGCTCAACGAGTGCTTAAACGTCGAAATATCTCCAACGGGAAGGAAATGACGGCTAGGTTTCACTAAAATCGATGAAATCTTCGCGATTTGCGAGCTATTTTGATTGTTTCGACGCTTAAACGGTAGTGCATTACATTAGCACTGCGAAATGGAGATCAGCGAGCGCTTAAACGTCGAAATATCTCCAACGGGAAGGAAATGACGGCTAGATTTCACTAAAATCGACGAAATCTTCGTGATTTGCCAGCTATTTTGCATGTTTCGACGCTTAAACGGTAGTGCATTGCATTAGCACTGTGAAATGGAGTTCAACGAGTGCTTAAACGTCGAAATATCTCCAACGGGAAGGAAATGACGGCTAGATTTCGACAAAATCGACGAAATCTTCGCGATTTGCGAGCTATTTTGCTTGTTTCGACGCTTTAAAGGTAGTGCATTGCATTTGCAGTGTAAAATGGAGCTCAACGAGCGCTTAAACGTCGAAATATTCCAACCGGAAGGAATGACGGCTAGATTTCATCAAAATCGACGAAATCTTCGCGATTTGCCAGCTATTTTACTTGTTTTGACGCTTAAACGGTAGTGCATTGCATTAGCACTGTGAAATGGAGCTCAACGAGTGATTAAACGTCGAAATATCTCCAACGCAAAGGAAATGACGGCTAGATTTCTCTAAAATCGATGAAATCTTCGCGATTTGCGAGCTATTTTGATTGTTTCGACGCTTAAAATGTAGTGCATTACATTAGCACTGTGAAATGGAGCTCAGCGAGTGCTTAAACGTCGAAATATCTCCAACGGGAAGGAAATGACGGCTAGATTTCACTAAAATCGACGAAATCTTCGCGATTTGCCAGCTATTTTACTTGTTTTGACGCTTAAACTGTAGTGCATTGCATTAGCACTGTGAAATGGAGCTCAACGAGTGATTAAACGTCGAAATATCTCCAACGGGAAGGAAATGACGGCTAGATTTCACTAAAATCGACGAAATCTTCGCGATTTGCCAGCTATTTTACTTGTTTTGACGCTTAAACGGTAGTGCATTGCATTAGCACTGTGAAATGGAGCTCAACGAGCGCTTAAACGTCGAAATATCTCCAACGGGAAGGAAATGACGGCTAGATTTCACTAAAATCGATGAAATCTTCGCGATTTGCGAGCTATTTTGATTGTTTCGACGCTTCCTTGTTAGTGCATTGCATTAGCACTTTCAAATGGAGCTCAACGTGTGCTTAAGCGTCGAAATATCTCCAACGGGAAGGAAATGACGGCTAGATTTCACTAAAATCGACGAAGTCTTCGCGATTTGCCAGCTATTTTACTTGTTTTGACGCTTAAACGGTAGTGCATTGCATTAGCACTGTGAAATGGAGCTCAACGAGTGCTTAAACGTCGAAATATCTCCAACGGGAAGGAAATGACGGCTAGATTTCACTAAAATCGATGAAATCTTCGCGATTTGCGAGCTATTTTGATTGTTTCGACGCTTCCTTGTTAGTGCATTGCATTAGCACTTTCAAATGGAGCTCAACGTGCGCTTAAACGTCGAAATATCTCCAACGGGAAGGAAATGACGGCTAGATTTCACTAAAATCTAGAGAAATCTTCGCGATTTGCGAGCTATTTTGCTTGTTTCGACGCTTAAACGGTAGTGCATTGCATTACCATTGTGAAATGGAGCTCAACGAGCGCTTAAACGTCGAAATATCTCCAACCGGAAGGAAATGACGGCTAGATTTCATCAAAATCGACGAAATCTTCGCGATTTGCGAGCTATTTTGCTTGTTTCGACGCTTAAACGGTAGTGCATTGCATTAGCACTGTGAAATGGAGCTCAACGAGTGCTTAAACGTCGAAATATCTCCAACGGGAAGGAAATGACGGCTAGATTTCACTAAAATCGACGAAATCTTCGCGATTTGCGAGCTATTTTGCTTGTTTCGACGCTTAAACGGTAGTGCATTGCACTAGCACTGTGAAATGGTGTTCAACGAGTGCTTAAACGTCGAAATATCCCAACGGGAAGGAAATGTCGGCTAGATTTCACTAAAATCGACGAAATCTTCGCGATTTGCCAGCTATCTTACTTCTTTTGACGCTTAAACGGTAGTGCATTGCATTAGCACTGTGAAATGGAGTTCAACGAGTGCTTAAACGTCGAAATATCTCCAACGGGAAGGAAATGACGGCTAGATTTCACTAAAATCGACGAAATCTTCGCGATTTGCCAGCTATTTTGCTTGTTTCGACGCTTCAACGGTAGTGCATTGCATTAGCACTGTGAAATGGAGTTCAACGAGTGCTTAAACGTCGAAATATCTCCAACGGGAAGGAAATGACGTCTAGATTCCACTAAAATCGACGAAATCTTCGCGATTTGCCAGCTATTTTACTTGTTTTGACGCTTAAACGGTAGTGCATTGCATTAGCACTGCGAAATGGAGCTCAACGAGTGCTTAAACGTCGAAATATCTCCAACGGGAAGGAAATGACGGCTAGATTTCACTAAAATCGACGAAATCTTCGCGATCTGCCAGCTATTTTGCTTGTTTCGACGCTTAAACGGTAGTGCATTGCATTAGCACTGCGAAATGGAGCTCAACGAGCGCTTAAACGTCGAAATATCTCCAACGGGAAGGAAATGACGGCTAGATTTCACTAAAATCGACGAAATCTTCGCGATTTGCGAGCTATTTTGCTTGTTCCGGCGCTTAAACGGTAGTGCATTGCATTGCACTGTGAAATGGAGTTCAACGAGTGCTTAAACGTCGAAATATCTCCAACGGGAAGGAAATGACGGCTAGATATCTCTAAAATCGACGAAATCTTCGCGATTTGCGAGCTATTTTGCTTGTTTCGAAGCTTAAACGGTAGTGCATTATATTAGCACTGTGAAATGGAGTTCTAGGAGCGCTTAAACATCGAAATATCTCCAACGGGAAGGAAAAGACGGCTAGATTTCACTAAAATCGATGAAATCTCCGCGATTTGCGAGCTATTTTACTTGTTTTGACGCTGAAACGGTAGTGCATTGCATTAGCACTGTGAAATGGAGCTCAACGAGTGCTTAAACGTCGGAATATCTCCAACGGGAAGGAAATGACGGCTAGATTTCACTAAAATCGACGAAATCTTCGCGATCTGCCAGCTATTTTGCTTGTTTCGACGCTTAAACGGTAGTGCATTGCATTAGCACTGTGAAATGGAGCTCAACGAGCGCTTAAACGTCGAGATATCTCCAACGGGAAGGAAATGACGGCTAGATTTCACTAAAATCGACGAAATCTTCGCGATTTGCCAGCTATCTTACTTCTTTTGACGCTTAAACGGTAGTGCATTGCATTAGCACTGTGAAATGGAGTTCAACGAGTGCTTAAACGTCGAAATGTCTCCAACGGGAAGGAAATGACGGCTAGATTTCACTAAAATCGACGAAATCTTCGCGATTTTCCAGCTGTTTTACTTGTTTTGACGCTTAAACGGTAGTGCATTGCATTAGCACTGTGAAATGGAGTTCAACGAGAGCTTAAACGTCGAAATATCTCCAACGGGAAGGAAATGACGGCTAGATTTCCTAAAATCGACGAAATCTTCGCGATTTGCCAGCTATTTTACTTGTTTTGACGCTTAAACGGTAGTGCATTGCATTAGCACTGTGAAATGGAGTTCAACGAGTGCTTAAACGTCGAAATATCTCCAACGGGAAGGAAATGACGGCTAGATTTCCTAAAATCGACGAAATCTTCGCGATTTGCCAGCTATTTTACTTGTTTTGACGCTTAAACGGCAGTGCATTGCATTAGCACTGTGAAATGGAGCTCATCGAGTGATTAAACGTCGAAATATCTCCAACGGGAAGGAAATGACGGCTAGATTTCAGTAAAATCGACGAAATCTTCGCGATTTGCCAGCTACTTTACTTATTTTGACGCTTAAGCGGTAGTGCATTGCATTAGCACTGTGAAATGGAGTTCAACGAGTGCTTAAACGTCGAAATATCTCCAACGGGAAGGAAATGACGGCTAGATTTCACTAAAATCGACGAAATCTTTGCGATTTTCCAGCTATTTTACTTGTTTTGACGCTTAAACGGCAGTGCATTGCATTAGCACTGTGAAATGGAGTTCAACGAGTGCTTAAACGTCGAAATATCTCCAACGGGAAGGAAATGACGGCTAGATTTCACTAAAATCGATGAAATCTTCGCGATTTGCGAGCTATTTTGATTGTTTCGACGCTTAAACGGAAGTGCATTAAATTAGCACTGTGAAATGGAGATCAGCGAGCGCTTAAACGTCGAAATATCTCCAACGGGAAGGAAATGACGGCTAGATTTCACTAAAATCGACGAAATCTTCGCGATTTGCCAGCTATTTTGATTGTTTCGACGCTTAAACGGTAGTGCATTGCACTAGCACTGTGAAATGGAGCGCAACGGCGCTTAAACGTCGAAATATCTCCAACGGGAAGGAAATGACGGCTAGATTTCATCAAAATCGACGAAATCTTCGCGATTTGCGAGCTATTTTGCTTGTTTCGACGCTTAGACGGTAGTGCATTGCACTAGCACTGTGAAATGGTGTTCAACGAGTGCTTAAACGTCGAAATATCTCCAACGGGCAGGAAATGACGGCTAGATTTCGGTAAAATCGACGAAATCTTCGCGATTTGCGAGCTGTTTTGACTGTTTCGACGCTTAAACGGTACTGCATTGCACTAGCACTGTGAAATGGAGCTCAACGAGCGCTTTAACTTCGAAATATCCCCAACGGGAAGGAAATGGCGGCTAGATTTCACTAAAATCGATGAAATCTTCGCGATTTGCGAGATATTTTGATTATTTAAAATCTTCGCGATTTGCGAGATATTTTGATTGTTTCGACGCTTAAATGGTAGTGCATTGCATTAGCACTGTCAATTGGAGCTCAACGAGCGCTTAAACGTCGAAATATCTCCAACGGGAAGGAAATGACGGCTAGATTTCACTAAAATCGACGAAATCTTCGCGATTTGCCAGCTATCTTACTTCTTTTGACGCTTAAACGGTAGTGCATTGCATTAGCACTGTGAAATGGAGTTCAACGAGTGCTTAAACGTCGAAATGTCTCCAACGGGAAGGAAATGACGGCTAGATTTCACTAAAATCGACGAAATCTTCGCGATTTTCCAGCTGTTTTACTTGTTTTGACGCTTAAACGGTAGTGCATTGCATTAGCACTGTGAAATGGAGTTCAACGAGAGCTTAAACGTCGAAATATCTCCAACGGGAAGGAAATGACGGCTAGATTTCCTAAAATCGACGAAATCTTCGCGATTTGCCAGCTATTTTACTTGTTTTGACGCTTAAACGGTAGTGCATTGCATTAGCACTGTGAAATGGAGTTCAACGAGTGCTTAAACGTCGAAATATCTCCAACGGGAAGGAAATGACGGCTAGATTTCCTAAAATCGACGAAATCTTCGCGATTTGCCAGCTATTTTACTTGTTTTGACGCTTAAACGGCAGTGCATTGCATTAGCACTGTGAAATGGAGCTCAACGAGCGCTTAAACGTCGAAATATCTCCAACGGGAAGGAAATGACGGCTAGATTTCCTAAAATCGACGAAATCTTCGCGATTTGCCAGCTATTTTACTTGTTTTGACGCTTAAACGGTAGTGCATTGCATTAGCACTGTGAAATGGAGCTCAACGAGTGCTTAAACGTCGAAATATCTCCAACGGGAAGGAAATGACGGCTAGATTTCACTAAAATCGACGAAATCTTCGCGATTTGCCAGCTGTTTTACTTGTTTTGACGCTTAAACGGTAGTGCATTGCATTAGCACTGTGAAATGGAGTTCAACGAGTGCTTAAACGTCGAAATATCTCCAACGGGATGGAAATGACGGCTAGATTTCACTAAAATCGATGAAATCTTCGCGATTTGCGAGCTATTTTGATTGTTTCGACGCTTAAACGGAAGTGCATTAAATTAGCACTGTGAAATGGAGATCAGCGAGCGCTTAAACGTCGAAATATCTCCAACGGGAAGGAAATGACGGCTAGATTTCACTAAAATCGACGAAATCTTCGCGATTTGCCAGCTATTTTGATTGTTTCGACGCTTAAACGGTAGTGCATTGCACTAGCACTGTGAAATGGAGCGCAACGGCGCTTAAACGTCGAAATATCTCCAACGGGAAGGAAATGACGGCTAGATTTCATCAAAATCGACGAAATCTTCGCGATTTGCGAGCTATTTTGCTTGTTTCGACGCTTAGACGGTAGTGCATTGCACTAGCACTGTGAAATGGTGTTCAACGAGTGCTTAAACGTCGAAATATCTCCAACGGGCAGGAAATGACGGCTAGATTTCGGTAAAATCGACGAAATCTTCGCGATTTGCGAGCTGTTTTGACTGTTTCGACGCTTAAACGGTACTGCATTGCACTAGCACTGTGAAATGGAGCTCAACGAGCGCTTTAACTTCGAAATATCCCCAACGGGAAGGAAATGGCGGCTAGATTTCACTAAAATCGATGAAATCTTCGCGATTTGCGAGATATTTTGATTGTTACGATGCTTAAGTGGTAGTGCATTGCATTAGCACTCTGAAATGGAGCTCAACCACCGCTTAAACGTCGAAATATCTCCAACGGGAAGGAAATGACGTCTAGATATCTCTAAAATCGACGAAATCTTCGCGATTTGCGAGCTATTTTGCTTGTTTCGAAGCTTAAACGGTAGTGCATTATATTAGCACTGTGAAATGGAGTTCTAGGAGCGCTTAAACATCGAAATATCTCCAACGGGAAGGAAAAGACGGCTAGATTTCACTAAAATCGATGAAATCTCCGCGATTTGCGAGCTATTTTGATTGCTTCGACGCTTAAATGGTAGTGCATTGCATTAGCACTGTGAAATGGAGTTCAACGAGTGCTTAAACGTCGAAATATCTCCAACGGGAAGGAACTGACGGATAGATTTCACTAAAATCGACGAAATCTTCGCGATTTGCCAGCTATTTTGCTTGTTTCCACGCTTAATGGTAGTGCATTGCATTAGCACTGTGAAATGGAGTTCAACGAGTGCTTAAACGTCGAAATATCTCCAACGGGAAGGAAATGACGGCTAGATTTCACTAAAATCGATGAAATCTTCGCGATTTGCGAGCTATTTTGATCGTTTCGACGCTTAAACGGTAGTGCATTACATTAGCACTGTGAAATGGAGCTCAACGAGTGCCTAAACGTCGAAATATCTAAAACGGGAAGGAAATGACGGCTAGGTTTCACTAAAATCGATGAAATCTTCGCGATTTGCGAGCTATTTTGATTGTTTCGACGCTTACACGGTAGTGCATTACATTTGCACTGTGAAATGGAGATCAGCGAGCGCTTAAACGTCGAAATATCTCCAACGGGAAGGATATGACGGCTAGATTTCACTAAAATCGACGAAATCCTCGCGATTTGCCAGCTATTTTGCTTGTTTCGACGCTTAAACGGTAGTGCATTGCATTAGCACTGTGAAATGGAGTTCAACGAGTGCTTAACGTCGAAATATCTCCAACGGGAAGGAAATGACGGCTAGATTTCACTAAAATCGATGAAATCTTCGCGATTTGCGAGCTATTTTGATTGTTTCGACGCTTAAGCGGTAGTGCATTACATTAGCACTGTGAAATGGAGCTCAGCGAGCGCTTAAACGTCGAAATATCTCCAACGGGAAGGAAATGACGGCTAAATTTCACTAAAATCGACGAAATCTTCGCGATTTGCCAGCTATTTAGCTTGTTTCGACGCTTAAACGGTAGTGCATTGCATTAGCACTGTGAAATGGAGCTCAACGAGCGTTTAAACGTCGAAATATCTCCAACGGGAAGGAAATGACGGCTAGCTTTCACTAAAATCGACGAAATCATCGCGGTTTGCGAGCTATTTTGCTTATTCCGGCGCTTAAACGGTAGTGCATTGCATTGCACTGTGAAATGGAGTTCAACGAGTGCTTAAACGTCGAAATATCTCCAACGGGAAGGAAATGACGGCTAGATTTCACTAAAATCGACGAAATCTTCGCGATTTGCCAGCTATTTTACTTGTTTTGACGCTTAAACGGTAGTGCATTGCATTAGCACTGTGAAATGGAGTTCAACGAGTGCTTAAAAGTCGAAATGTCACCAACGGGAAGGAAATGACGGCTAGATTTCTCTAAAATCGACGAAATCTTCGCGATTTGCGAGCTATTTTGCTTGTTTCGACGCTTAAACGGTAGTGCATTGCATTATCACTGTCAAATGGAGCTCAACGAGCGCTTAAACGTCGAAATATCTCCAACGGGAAGGAAATGACGGCTAGATTTCACTAAATTCGACGAAATCTTCTCGATTTGCGAGCTATTTTGCTTGTTCCGGCGCTTAAACGGTAGTGCATTGCATTGCACTGTGAAATGGAGTTCAACGAGTGCCTAAACGTCGAAATATCTCCAACGGGAAGGAAATGACGGCTAGATTTCACTAAAATCGACGAAATCTTCGCGATTTGCCAGCTATTTTACTTGTTTAGACGCTTAAACGGTAGTGCATTGGATTAGCACTGTGAAATGGAGATCAGCGAGCGCTTAAACGTCGAAATATCTCCAACGGGAAGGATATGACGGCTAGATTTCACTAAAATCGACGAAATCTTCGCAATTTGCCAGCTATTTTGCTTGTTTCGACGCTTAAACGGTAGTGCATTGCATTAGCACTGTGAAATGGAGCTCAGCGAGCGCTTTAACTTCGAAATATCTCCAACGGAAAGGAAATGGCGGCTAGATTTCACTAAAATCGATGAAATCTTCGCGATTTGCGAGATATTTTGATTGTTACGATGCTTAAGTGGTAGTGCATTGCATTAGCACTCTGAAATGGAGCTCAACCACCGCTTAAACGTCGAAATATCTCCAACGGGAAGGATATGACGGCTAGATTTCACTAAAATCGACGAAATCTTCGCGATTTGCCAGCTATTTTGCTTGTTTCGACGCTTAAACGGTAGTGCATTGCATTAGCACTGTGAAATGGAGTTCAACGAGTGCTTAAACGTCGAAATATCTCCAACGGGAAGGAAATGACGGCTAGATTTCACTAAAATCGATGAAATCTTCGCCATTTGCGAGCTATTTTGATTGTTTCGACGCTTAAGCGGTAGTGCATTACATTAGCACTGTGAAATGGAGCTCAGCGAGCGCTTAAACTTCGAAATATCTCCAACGGGAAGGAAATGACGGCTAGATTTCACTAAAATCAACGAAATCTTCGCGATTTGCCAGTTATTTTGCTTGTTTCGACGCTTAAACGGTAGTGCATTGCATTAGCACTGTGAAATGGAGCTCAACGAGCGCTTAAACGTCGAAATATCTCCAACGGGAAGGAAATGACGGCTAGATTTCACTAAAATCGACCAAATCATCGCGGTTTGCGAGCTATTTTGCTTATTCCGGCGCTTAAACGGTAGTGCATTGCATTGCACTGTGAAATGGAGTTCAACGAGTGCTTAAACGTCGAAATATCTCCAACGGGAAGGAAATGACGGCTAGATTTCACTAAAATCGACGAAATCTTCGCGATTTGCCAGCTATTTTACTTGTTTTGACGCTTAAACGGTAGTGCATTGCATTAGCACTGTGAAATGGAGTTCAACGAGTGCTTAAACGTCGAAATATCTCCAACGGGAAGGAAATGACGGCTAGATTTCTCTAAAATCGACGAAATCTTCGCGATTTGCGAGCTATTTTGCTTGTTTCGACGCTTAAACGGTAGTGCATTGCATTATCACTGTCAAATGGAGCTCAACGAGCGCTTAAACGTCGAAATATCTCCAACGGGAAGGAAATGACGGCTAGATTTCACTAAAATCGACGAAATATTCTCGATTTGCGAGCTATTTTGCTTGTTCCGGCGCTTAAACGGTAGTGCATTGCATTGCACTGTGAAATGGAGTTCAACGAGTGCTTAAACGTCGAAATATCTCCAACGGGAAGGAAATGACGGCTAGATATCTCTAAAATCGACGAAATCTTCGCGATTTGCGAGCTATTTTGCTTGTTTCGAAGCTTAAACGGTAGTGCATTATATTAGCACTGTGAAATGGAGTTCTAGGAGCGCTTAAACATCGAAATATCTCCAACGGGAAGGAAAAGACGGCTAGATTTCACTAAAATCGATGAAATCTCCGCGATTTGCGAGCTATTTTGATTGTTTCGACGCTTAAATGTTAGTGCATTGCATTAGCACTGTGAAATGGAGTTCAACGAGTGCTTAAACGTCGAAATATCTCCAACGGGAAGGAACTGACGGATAGATTTCACTAAAATCGACGAAATCTTCGCGATTTGCCAGCTATTTTGCTTGTTTCGACGCTTAAATGGTAGTGCATTGCATTGCACTGTGAAATGGAGTTCAACGAGTGCTTAAACGTCGAAATATCTCCAACGGGAAGGAAATGACGGCTAGATTTCACTAAAATCGACGAAATCTTCGCGATTTGCCAGCTATTTTGCTTGTTTCGACGCTTAATGGTAGTGCATTGCATTAGCACTGTGAAATGGAGTTCAACGAGTGCTTAAACGTCGAGATATCTCCAACGGGAAGGAAATGACGGCTAGATTTCACTAAAATCGATGAAATCTTCGCGATTTGCGAGCTATTTTGATCGTTTCGACGCTTAAACGGTAGTGCATTACATTAGCACTGTGAAATGGAGCTCAACGAGTGCTTAAACGTCGAAATATCTCCAACGGGAAGGAAATGACGGCTAGGTTTCACTAAAATCGATGAAATCTTCGCGATTTGCGAGCTATTTTGATTGTTTCGACGCTTAAGCGGTAGTGCATTACATTAGCACTGTGAAATGGAGCTCAGCGAGCGCTTAAACGTCGAAATATCTCCAACGGGAAGGAAATGACGGCTAGATTTCACTAAAATCGACGAAATCTTCGCGATTTGCCAGCTATTTTGCTTGTTTCGACGCTTAAACGGTAGTGCATTGCATTAGCACTGTGAAATGGAGCTCAACGAGCGCTTAAACGTCGAAATATCTCCAACGGGAAGGAAATGACGGCTAGATTTCACTAAAATCGACGAAATCATCGCGGTTTGCGAGCTATTTTGCTTATTCCGGCGCTTAAACGGTAGTGCATTGCATTGCACTGTGAAATGGAGTTCAACGAGTGCTTAAACGTCGAAATATCTCCAACGGGAAGGAAATGACGGCTAGATTTCACTAAAATCGACGAAATCTTCGCGATTTGCCAGCTATTTTACTTGTTTTGACGCTTAAACGGTAGTGCATTGCATTAGCACTGTGAAATGGAGTTCAACGAGTGCTTAAACGTCGAAATATCACCAACGGGAAGGAAATGACGGCTAGATTTCTCTAAAATCGACGAAATCTTCGCGATTTGCGATCTATTTTGCTTGTTTCGACGCTTAAATGGTAGTGCATTGCATTATCACTGTCAAATGGAGCTCAACGAGCGCTTAAACGTCGAAATAGCTCCAACGGGAAGGAAATGACGGCTAGATTTCACTAAAATCGACGAAATCTTCTCGATTTGCGAGCTATTTTGCTTGTTCCGGCGCTTAAACGGTAGTGCATTGCATTGCACTGTGAAATGGAGTTCAACGAGTGCTTAAACGTCGAAATATCTCCAACGGGAAGGAAATGACGGCTAGATTTCACTAAAATCGACGAAATCTTCGCGATTTGCCAGCTATTTTACTTGCTTAGACGCTTAAACGGTAGTGCATTGCATTAGCACTGTGAAATGGAGTTCAACGAGTGCTTAAACGTCGAAATATCTGCAACGGGAAGGAAATGGCGGCTAGATTTCACTAAAATCGATGAAATCTTCGCGATTTGCGAGATATTTTGATCGTTACGATGCTTAAGTGGTAGTGCATTGCATTAGCACTCTGAAATGGAGCTCAACCACCGCTTAAACGTCGAAATATCTCCAACGGGGAGGAAATGACGTCTAGATATCTCTAAAATCGACGAAATCTTCGCGATTTGCGAGCTATTTTGCTTGTTTCGAAGCTTAAACGGTAGTGCATTATATTAGCACTGTGAAATGGAGTTCTAGGAGCGCTTAAACATCGAAATATCTCCAACGGGAAGGAAAAGACGGCTAGATTTCACTAAAATCGATGAAATCTCCGCGATTTGCGAGCTATTTTGATTGCTTCGACGCTTAAATGGTAGTGCATTGCATTAGCACTGTGAAATGGAGTTCAACGAGTGCTTAAACGTCGAAATATCTCCAACGGGAAGGAAATGACGGATAGATTTCACTAAAATCGACGAAATCTTCGCGATTTGCCAGCTATTTTGATTGTTTCGACGCTTAAATGGTAGTGCATTGCATTAGCACTGTCAAATGGAGCTCAACGAGCGCTTAAACTTCGAAATATCTCCAACGGGAAGGAAATGACGGCTAGATTTCACTAAAATCGACGAAATCTTCGCGATTTGCCAGCTATTTTACTTGTTTTGACGCTTAAACGGTAGTGCATTGCATTAGCACTGTGAAATGGAGTTCAACGAGTGCTTAAACGTCGAAATATCTCCAACGGGAAGGAAATGACGGCTAGATTTCTCTAAAATCGACGAAATCTTCGCGATTTGCGAGCTATTTTGCTTGTTTCGACGCTTAAACGGTAGTGCATTGCATTATCACTGTCAAACGGAGCTCAACGAGCGCTTAAACGTCGAAATATCTACAACGGGAAGGAAATGACGGCTAGATTTCACTAAAATCGACGAAATCTTCTCGATTTGCGAGCTATTTTGCTTGTTCCGGCGCTTAAACGGTAGTGCATTGCATTGCAATCCGTGAAATGGAGTTCAACGAGTGCTTAAACGTCGAAATATCACCAACGGGAAGGAAATGACGGCAAGATTTCACTAAAATCGACGAAATCTTCGCGATTTGCCAGCTATTTTACTTGGTTTGACGCTTAAACGGTAGTGCATTGCATTAGCACTGTGAAATGGAGCTCAACGAGTGCTTAAACGTCGAAATATCTCCAACGGGAAGGAAATGACGGCTAGATTTCACTAAAATCGACGAAATCTTCGCGATCTGCCAGCTATTTTGCTTGTTTCGACGCTTAAACGGTAGTGCATTGCATTAGCACTGTGAAATGGAGCTCAACGAGCGCTTAAACGTCGAAATATCTCCAACGGGATGGAAATGACGGCTAGATTTCACTAAAATCGACGAAATCAACGCGATTTGCGAGCTATTTTGATTGTTTCGACGCTTAAACGGTAGTGCATTGCACTAGCACTGTGAAATGGAGCTAAACAAGCGCTTAAACGTCGAAATATCTCCAACGGGAAGGAAATGACGGCTAGATTTCATCAAAATCGACGAAATCTTCGCGATTTGCGAGCTATTTTGCTTGTTTCGACGCTTAAACGGTAGTGCATTGCACTGGCACTGTGAAATGGTGTTCAACGAGTGCTTAAACGTCGAAATATCTCCAACGGGAAGGAAAAGACGGCTAGATTTCACTAAAATCGATGAAATCTTCGCGATTTGCGAGCTATTTTGATTGTTTCGACGCTTAAATGGTAGTGCATTGCATTAGCACTGTCAAATGGAGCTCAACGAGCGCTTAAACGTCGAAATATCTCCAACGGGAAGGAAATGACGGCTAGATTTCACTAAAATCGACGAAATCTTCGCGATTTGCCAGCTATTTTACTTGTTTTGACGCTTAAACGGTAGTGCATTGCATTAGCACTGTGAAATGGAGCTCAACGAGTGATTAAGCGTCGAAATATCTTCAACGGGAAGGAAATGACGGCTAGATTTCACTAAAATCGACGAATTCTTCGCGATTTGCCAGCTATTTTACTTGTTTTGACGCTTAAGCGGTAGTGCATTGCATTAGCACTGTGAAATGGAGTTCAACGAGTGCTTAAACGTAGAAATATCTCCAACGGGAAGGAAATGACGGCTAGATTTCACTAAAATCGATGAAATCTTCGCGATTTGCGAGCTATTTTGATTGTTTCGACGCTTAAATGGTAGTGCATTGCATTAGCACTGTCAAATGGAGCTCAACGAGCACTTAAACGTCGAAATATCTCCAACGGGAAGGAAATGACGGCTAGATTTCACTAAAATCGACGAAATCTTCGCGATTTGCCAGCTATTTTACTTGTTTTGACGCTTAGACGGTAGTGCATTGCATTAGCACTGTGAAATGGAGCTCAACGAGTGATTAAACGTCGAAATGTCTCCAACGGGAAGGAAATGACGGCTACATTTCACTAAAATCGACGAAATCTTCGCGATTTGCCAGCTATTTTACTTGTTTTGACGCTTAAACGGTAGTGCATTGCATTAGCACTGTGAAATGGAGTTCAACGAGCGCTTAAACATCGAAATATCTCCAACGGGACGGAAATGACGGCTAGATTTCACTAAAATCGACGAAATCTTCTCGATTTGCGAGCTATTTTGATTGTTTCGACGCTTAAATGTTAGTGCATTGCATTGCACTCTGAAATGGAGTTCAACGAGCGCTTAAACGTCGAAATATCTCCAACGGGAAGGAAATGACGGCTAGATTTCACTAAAATCGATGAAATCTTCGCGATTTGCGAGCTATTTTGATTGTTTCGACGCTTAAACGGTAGTGCATTACATTAGCACTGTGAAATGGAGCTCAGCGAGCGCTTAAACGTAGAAATATCTCCAACGGGAAGGAAATGACGGCTAGATTTCACTAAATTCGACGAAATCAAAGCGATTTGCGAGCTATTTTGATTGTTTCGACGCTTAAACGGTACTGCATTGCATTAGCACTGTGAAATGGAGCTCAACGAGCGCTTTAACGTCGAAATATCTCCAACGCGAAGGAAAAGACGGCTAGATTTCACTAAAATCGATGAAATCTTCGCGATTTGCGAGCTATTTTGATTGTTTCGACGCTTAAATGGTAGTGCATTGCATTAGCACTGTCAAATGGAGCTCAACGAGCGCTTAAACGTCGAAATATCTCCAACGGGAAGGAAATGACGGCTAGATTTCACTAAAATCGACGAAATCTTCGCGATTTGCCAGCTATTTTACTTGTTTTGACGCTTAAACGGTAGTGCATTGCATTAGCACTGTGAAATGGAGCTCAACGAGTGATTAAACGTCGAAATATCTTCAACGGGAAGGAAATGACGGCTAGATTTCACTAAAATCGACGAATTCTTCGCGATTTGCCAGCTATTTTACTTGTTTTGACGCTTAAGCGGTAGTGCATTGCATTAGCACTGTGAAATGGAGTTCAACGAGTGCTTAAACGTAGAAATATCTCCAACGGGAAGGAAATGACGGCTAGATTTCACTAAAATCGATGAAATCTTCGCGATATGCGAGCTATTTTGATTGTTTCGACGCTTAAACGGTAGTGCATTACATTAGCACTGTGAAATGGAGCTCAGCGAGCGCTTAAACGTAGAAATATCTCCAACGGGAAGGAAATGACGGCTAGATTTCACTAAAATCGATGAAATCTTCGCGATTTGCGAGCTATTTTGATTGTTTCGACGCTTAAACGGTAGTGCATTACATTAGCACTGTGAAATGGAGCTCAGCGAGCGCTTAAACGCAGAAATATCTCCAACGGGAAGGAAATGACGGCTAGATTTCACTAAATTCGACGAAATCAAAGCGATTTGCGAGCTATTTTGATTGTTTCGACGCTTAAACGGTACTGCATTGCATTAGCACTGTGAAATGGAGCTCAACGAGCGCTTTAACGTCGAAATATCTCCAACGGGAAGGAAATGACGGCTAGATTTCACTAAAATCGACGAAATCTTCGCGATTTGCCAGCTATTTTACTTGTTTTGACGCTTAGACGGTAGTGCATTGCATTAGCACTGTGAAATGGAGCTCAACGAGTGATTAAACGTCGAAATGTCTCCAACGGGAAGGAAATGACGGCTACATTTCACTAAAATCGACGAAATCTTCGCGATTTGCCAGCTATTTTACTTGTTTTGACGCTTAAACGGTAGTGCATTGCATTAGCACTGTGAAATGGAGTTCAACGAGCGCTTAAACATCGAAATATCTCCAACGGGACGGAAATGACGGCTAGATTTCACTAAAATCGACGAAATCTTCTCGATTTGCGAGCTATTTTGATTGTTTCGACGCTTAAATGTTAGTGCATTGCATTGCACTCTGAAATGGAGTTCAACGAGCGCTTAAACGTCGAAATATCTCCAACGGGAAGGAAATGACGGCTAGATTTCATCAAAATCGACGAAATCAACGCGATTTGCGAGCTATTTTGATTGTTTCGACGCTTAAACGGTAGTGCATTGCACTAGCACTGTGAAATGGAGCTCAACGAGCGCTTAAACGTCGAAATATCTCCAACGGGAAGGAAATGACGGCTAGATTTCATCAAAATCGACGAAATCTTCGCGATTTGCGAGCTATTTTGCTTGTTTCGACGCTTAAACGGTAGTGCATTGCACTAGCACTGTGAAATGGTGTTCAACGAGTGCTTAAACGTCGAAATATCTCCAACGGGAAGGAAAAGACGGCTAGATTTCACTAAAATCGACGAAATCTTCGCGATTTGCGAGCTATTTTGATTGTTTCGACGCTTAAACGGTAGTGCATTGCACTAGCACTGTGAAATGGAGCTCAACGAGCGCTTTAACTTCGAAATATCTCCAACGGGAAGGAAATGACGGCTAGATTTCACTAAAATCGACGACATCTTCGCGATTTGCGAGCTATTTTGATTGCTTCGACGCTTAAACGGTAGTGCATTGCACTAGCACTGTGAAATGGAGCTCAGCGAGCGCTTAAACGTCGAAATATCTCCAACGGGAAGGAAATGACGGCTAGATTTCATCAAAATCGACGAAATCTTCGCGATTTGCGAGCTATTTTGCTTGTTTCGACGCTTAAACGGTAGTGCATTGCACTAGCACTGTGAAATGGAGCTCAACGAGTGCTTAAACGTCGAAATATCTCCAACGGGAAGGAAAAGACGGCTAGATTTCACTAAAATCGATGAAATCTTCGCGATTTGCGAGCTATTTTGATTGTTTCGACGCTTAAACGGTAGTGTATTGCACTAGCACTGTAAAATGGTGTTCAACGAGTGCCTAAACGTCGAAATATCTCCAACGGGAAGGAAATGACGGCTCGATTTCGCTAAAATCGACGAAATCTTTGCGATTTGCGAGCTATTTTGATTGTTTCGACGCTTAAACGGTACTGCGTTGCACTAGCACTGTGAAATGGAGCTCAACGAGCGCTTTAACGTCGAAATATCTCCAACGGGAAGGAAATGACGGCTAGATTTCACTAAAATCGATGAAATCTTCGCGATTTGCGAGATATTTTGATTGTTACGATGCTTAAACGGTAGTGCATTGCATTGCACTGTGAAATGGAGTTGAACGAGTGCTTAAACGTCGAAATATCTCCAACGGGAAGGAAATGACGGCTAGATTTCACTAAAATCGATGAAATCTTCGCCATTTGCGAGCTATTTTGATTGTTTCGACGCTTAAGCGGTAGTGCATTACATTAGCACTGTGAAATGGAGCTCAGCGAGCGCTTAAACTTCGAAATATCTCCAACGGGAAGGAAATGACGGCTAGATTTCACTAAAATCGACGAAATCTTCGCGATTTGCCAGTTATTTTGCTTGTTTCGACGCTTAAACGGTAGTGCATTGCATTAGCACTGTGAAATGGAGCTCAACGAGCGCTTAAACGTCGAAATATCTCCAACGGGAAGGAAATGACGGCTAGATTTCACTAAAATCGACGAAATCAAAGCGATTTGCCAGCTATTTTGCTTATTCCGGCGCTTAAACGGTAGTGCATTGCATTGCACTGTGAAATGGAGTTCAACGAGTGCTTAAACGTCGAAATATCTCCAACGGGAAGGAAATGACGGCTAGATTTCACTAAAATCGACGAAATCTTCGCGATTTGCCAGCTATTTTACTTGTTTTGACGCTTAAACGGTAGTGCATTGCATTAGCACTGTGAAATGGAGTTCAACGAGTGCTTAAACGTCGAAATATCTCCAACGGGAAGGAAATGACGGCTAGATTTCTCTAAAATCGACGAAATCTTCGCGATTTGCGAGCTATTTTGCTTGTTTCGACGCTTAAACGGTAGTGCATTGCATTATCACTGTCAAATGGAGCTCAACGAGCGCTTAAACGTCGAAATATCTCCAACGGGAAGGAAATGACGGCTAGATTTCACTAAAATCGACGAAATATTCTCGATTTGCGAGCTATTTTGCTTGTTCCGGCGCTTAAACGGTAGTGCATTGCATTGCACTGTGAAATGGAGTTCAACGAGTGCTTAAACGTCGAAATATCTCCAACGGGAAGGAAATGACGGCTAGATTTCACTAAAATCGACGAAATCTTCGCGATTTGCCAGCTATTTTGCTTGTTTCGACGCTTAAACGGTAGTGCATTGCATTAGCACTGTGAAATGGAGCTCAACGAGCGCTTAAACGTCGAAATATCTCCAACGGGAAGGAAAAGACGGCTAGTGTTACGACCGTTCGCGGAGAGACGTGATCGCGAGATAGCACGTCAACGAGAGTTGTAAATTCTCGCTACGATTATGTTAATCGACGCCGCGAAATAGTCGTTCCCCTGTTTCGTTTAGGATAACAGAGGTGGTTTAATGAATATAGCACTGTGTTAACACTAATAAATTAACGTTTATTTCAACAACTTATTAATTAGAAGGATATAAATGGAACAACAAAAGAAATGTAACTACGTAATGCGCGATATAAGATATGTATTGACTGTTTGGCTTCTCGAAACGTTCTGCCCGCCTTTCGATTTTTTCCGTTTTTTCTGGAAGGCGACCCCCACTACGTTCGGATCACGCCACATTCTTTTACGCCGGATAAAATAACGGCCACGAATCGAAGTTTCTGGAGGTCGCCCTGCTTAATAAACTATGCGCTTGCCACTACAATGTTTGTTTGTCGGGCAGCCACGACGATCCGCCCGCGACATTGTAGTGCCGCGACCGACGGTTAAGAATATGATCTATGGCAAGCCGCATGGCGTAACATTCTCCCCCCGTTGAGAGGGTACCGATCAAATTAGCGAGATGTGGTTGAAGTTCCTATCTTAGTTCGTCTCGGTGGCTAGTTGTTCGGGTTTCTCGAGAACGGGTTGAATTGGCAGTGGGACAAGCCTTTTGACGGCCCGATCCAAAACGCTCTTTGCCGTCTGAACTGTAGCTGTCCGGATGACACCATCGGCGCCTGGATGAACCTTGATAACTCGGCCCAGAGGCCAATGCATGGAGGGTACGTTGTCCTCTCTGAGGATGACGATTGTGCCCTTTTGGATGCCGTGTCCACCCTTGCTCCACTTATTTCGGTTGGTTAACTCGTTCAAATACTCCTTATGCCAGCGATTCCAAAAATGCTGTTTAAGCTGTTGGATATGCTGCCATCTGGAGAGTCGGTTCGATGGAATGTCTCTGAAATCTCGATCACGTAAGCACATTAGTGAATCGCCAATGAGAAAATGTCCGGGAGTGAGGACTAGGAGATCATTTGGATCGGTGGAGATAGGAGTTAGCGGGCAGGAATTGAGGACTGCTTCTATTTCTATGATGAGAGTGTTCAATTGTTCAGAGGTGAGTAACTCGTTGCCGGCTACACGCCTGAGGTGGCGTTTGAATGACTTCACCGCTGCTTCCCATAGCCCACCGAAATGCGGTGAATGAGGGGGAATGAAGCGCCATTCGATTTGTTTGTCGGCTAAAAATGCGGTTACTTTTTCCTTGTGATCGTCCGATTGTAATAGATCGTGAAGCTCTCGTAATTCGTTGCTTGCTCCTCTGAAGTTGGTGCCGTTATCAGAATGGATGGTGGAGCAATACCCTCGTCGAGCGATAAATCTGCGAAGAGCGGCGATGAAGGCTTCGCTAGTGAGATCGTCAACGAGCTCGATGTGTACCGCTTTAATTGCTAGGCATACGAAAATGGCTACGTATACCTTTATCTGACGACGGTTACGATCTCGTTTTTCCTTGATGTGGAACGGCCCGCAGTAATCGACGCCGACGTTTGTGAATGGGCGAGATTCCGTTACTCGCGCCTCCGGCAGATTACCCATCACGTATTCTACCGGCGGTGGTTGAGCGCGGCAGCAGCGGACGCAGCCTTTGATCGCCCGCCATACTTGACTTCGACCGTCGACGGGCCAGTATCTTTGTCTTACTGCGTATAACGTAGCCTGCGTTCCGGAATGCATGTGGATCTTGTGCTCGTGTTCTATGATGTGTGTTGTAACGGATGACTTGGGTAATACTATGGGATGTTTCTGGGCGAAGGTCATCGACGAATGACTGAGTCGACCCCCGACTCGCAATATTCCTTCCTTGTCTATGAACGGATTGAGTCGCGTGAGCTTACCCTTTATCGCCGCGTTCCGATCTTTTTGGAGTGTACGAATTTCCTCGGAGAAATGGATGTTTTGCAACAATTTTATCAGTTTATTGTGCGTTATGCGTAACTCGGTAACGGTTAGGGGTGCCGCTCGGTTCCTTTCCTGTCTCCAACGGAGGCAACGAGCTATGATTCGTATCAACTTGGGCCAGGATGAATACCTTTCCAACAAACTGTAATCGGCGGGGTTTGCGGACAGACAAATCGCCCCTTTCTGCTCCGGTACTTCAATTTGCGGTGTTAGAGCCCATGTCGGCCAATAGCCTTCCGACTGGTAGAGCCATGCAGGACCGTGCTGCCAGATGGTTGGGCGCAGGAACTCTTCGGGTGTTTGGCCGCGTGATATTAAGTCCGCGGGATTGTCGTCGGTCGGAACGTGGCGCCAATCGCGGATGCTGGTTTTTGTTTGAATTTCGGAGACTCTGTTAGCGACGAATGTTTTAAGGGTGTGAGGTGATGTATTGAGCCAATGGAGGACGATAGTGGAATCGGTCCAATAGATAGTTCGAGTAATTTTTTGTGATAGGGCTTGTTGTACTGTTGACATCAGGGACGTAAGAAGGAGTGCTCCGCTCAGCTCGAGCCGAGGAATGGTCTGGCACTTGAGTGGGGCGACTTTCGATTTTGCGGTTAAAAGTTGGGTCCAAGCACGGCCGTTGATGGTAAGGGTTCGGAGATAAACACAGGCTCCGTAAGCCTTTTCGCTGGCATCGCAGAAACCATGCAGTTCAATTTCCATAGCGGACTCGATTATTGCTTTGCGTGGGAACCTGACGTTGTTTAATAAGGGTAATTGGGCATAGTACCTTTCCCACTCTGTATGTAACTCGATCGGAAGTGATTCATCCCAATCGATTTTCGACGACCATATTCGTTGAAGTAGCATCTTGGCCCGAACAATCACCGGTGCGAGCAGACCGAGCGGATCGTAAATTTTTGCAATCTCCGAGCTGATGATTCGTTTCGTGACTCGCGAGGGCGTGGGTTTGACTTCGACCGAGTAAAGAATAGAATCGTCGAGTGAATTCCAAAACACCCCCAGCGTCTTCAAGGTTTGCGAGTCGCCCAAAAAATGTTGGTGATTTGTTTCTTCTAAGGAAAGTCCGTGTAACAAGTCATTATCGTTTGACGCCCATTTTCGTATGTTTAAGCCGGCCAGCTGAAGTAACTTGGTGAGTTCTGTTCTGAGCGTGAGGGCTTCGTCCTTCGTTTCAGCTCCGGTGAGAGCGTCGTCGACGTAGAAATCCCGCTGCAGTACCTGTGCTGCACGTGGAAATCGATGTCCTTCGTCCTCTGCCAGTTGCTTGAGGCACCGAATAGCTAGATACGGGGCTGCGGATAAACCGAACGTTACAGTGTTAAGCTCATATGTTTCTGTTTCTCCACTCGCGCTGCGCCATAATATCCTTTGATATTTCCGATCCTCTGGTCGTACGAGGAATTGCCGATACATCTTCTCGATGTCGCCAGTGAGTACGTATTGATGAGCGCGGAATCTAATTAATATACAAAATAGATCTTCCTGTAACTTGGGTCCTGTGTGAAGTGTATCGTTTAAGGAGGTTCCGGTAGTGCTTGGTGCCGATCCGTCGAAAACTACACGGAGTTTGGTGGTTTTACTCGATGCTTTGGTCACGCCATGATGGGGTAAATAGTATCCGTTATCGTCGGAGTGGTTGTCATTGACCTTCGTCATGTGTCCCAATGCCAGGTATTCCTGTATTACCGTTCGATATTCTGATTCGAAGCGTTTGTCATGCTGGAATCGGCGATTGAGTGAGGCGAGTCGTTTACTCGCCAGCGTTTTAGAGGATCCGAGTGACTGAAGCTGATCGTTGAAAGGTAGAGCGACGATGTATCGTCCTTCGCTGGTGCGTCGGGTGTGGGTTTGGAAGTGTTCTTCGCATCGTCGATCTGCCTCTGAGATATGTTTAATTGAGGGTCCTTCATCGATTTCCCAAAACCGCGCGAGATCTGCTTGTAAAGTCGTCGTGGATGTGTGAAATATGTTTGTCGCGGTTTGGGAAGTTGGACTCCCCCCGATTACCCATCCGAATTGCGTCTTTTGCAGACGCAGTCCAGGCTCGTCTGGCTGCGTGAGGTTGACTTGTCCCACACACATCGACGCGAGTGTTGAACCTGAGCTTAGTAGTACATCTATCGGAGCTGGTAAATGAAATCGTGGATCGGCCAATTTGAGATTTTTTGGTATCTCAAGTGTCGAACGATCGATGGGTTCGCTGGGAATTGAGGTTGATATGGTTGGAATGATAAGGAACGTTAATGTCCGCGTGTATGTACCGTCAGTGGAAGTGATCGTGGCCGTGATGTGTCGCTTAGAAGTCGTTGTCAAGGTATCTAGAGCTCCGATTGGGACCGAACATTTGTTTTGCCTTATCTTTAGCGATTTTGCTAATTCCTCGGTAATGAAATTCATACTGGATCCGGTGTCGAGCAACGCTCGACAACGGATTGGTTGATGTTTATCATTCAAAATGTTAATCTGCGCTGTGAGGACTAGATCATTGAACCGTAATTCGGATGCTATTGGTCTGATATGTTCGGTCATCAACGGAGTCGTCGATCGTCGGCGTCATTGGTTGTGTGTTCGTTTGTCAATGGGCGGTGGACTTGGAGACGCGGCTGTTCGTGGTGTTTCCGATCTGTGGTCTGTTGTGTGCCTTTTGCAACGAGTGGGTGATACGTAGGGTGGCAAAGAAGGTGTTGTGGATCGGCTATTTGATGGGGAAGATTTCGGGCTGGACGTGCTGGAACGAGACCCTGAATGGCGTTTTGTCCTGTGCAGCATTGTATGATGTCGTTCTCCGCATACGCGACATGATCCTGCGAAACAATGCCGCGTTGTGTGCCCTTTCCCGAGGCAGTTGACGCATAGTGATGCTCTTTTGACCTCCCGAATACGTTCGCGAAGGGATTTGGTTTTGAAGGTGTCACATTTCCAAATGGGGTGTGGTCCTTGACAGGTGGGGCATGTTGGATTAACCTGTGTCGCCGTAAGTGCATGCCCTCGTGATGCGCGTTGACGGACCGGAGTAGTTTGTTCCGGTGATTCTCTTGTTTGTCTGACCGTGGTGATCGGTCTGGAGCTTCGTGCTAATCTCTCTAGGAAGTTTAGTAAGTGAATGTACGGAGGCACCTCGTTATTGGGCAGCGTCATTTCCCATTGCTTTTGGATACTCAGTGGTATTTTAGAGAGGATGAGGCTGGTGAGCACAGCACTGGTATCGGGGTAGGAGTCTCCTAATTTGTTCAATGCATATATGTGTTGTTTGAATGTGTGGACTAAGCGCCTTAATTCCGTTGGAGATTCCTTGGTTATCTTTGGATAATCAATTATTGCCATGCAGTGACTGAAAGCTGTGTATCGTGGACATTCGAAACTCTCCTTGAGAACGGCTATAGCCTGACTGTAATTTACATTGCTAAGGGGTAACGCGTTTAAACAATCGGCTGCTTCTCCTTGCAGGGCGGACTGCAGGTAATGGAATTTCTGTATGTCAGTGAGACTAGGATTTTTATCGATTGTGGAGGAAAAGGTGTCATAAAAAGTGTTCCATTTTTCTAAGCTTCCGTCAAAAGTAGGGAGCCGAAGATCTGGTAATTTAATGGATATCGGATTTAAACTTGCGGATGATGCACAGGTTGGAGGGTTTATGGATGTCGACGGCGAAGCTGTTTGCGCGTTCCTCAGAAGATTTTGTAGCCTCGTATCTACCGCGACGTACTGATCCCTTATTTCGAAGCCGCGCACTTGTTCCTCCTCGTCCAATACTTCTAATTCGAGTTGGATCGCTTCGAATTGACTCGCAACTTCGGTCAGTTGTTTCTCGTAATTCGTTAATAAGGAGTTTTGCTGACTCTCGGATTGCTCGTACTCGTCCAGTCGGTTCGATAAGTATGTGAATCGGCCGCTACAATAGCCTCGTCTCCGACGCAGGGAGATGAGTTGGTCTTCGCTCGTCATCGTTGCCGAGGATAGGAGATGGTCGAAATAAGGAACGAGCTTACCTTACTGTCGTGCGGCGTGAGGTCGCGTGTATGTTTGGTGAGGAACGCCTTGTTCCTTCCCGACGGCCACTCGTTCGGTTGTATTGTTAAGTTGTGAAATTCGTTGCGTTGATGATTGTCCAGCTGCGACGGAAGGCTGCGTGGTTGCGTTCCCTTGCCAATGGGATGTGTTTCTTCGAAGATGACGCGCCTGACGTCACTGGTTTCGCTGTAGTGGATGCTCCTGCTCCCGCTGCTGGTTTTGATAAAGTCACGTGGCACTGTGTGGTCACTGGTAAGTGCACTCTTCACTGGCACGTGATCCGGCTCGAAGGACCAAAATGTTACGACCGTTCGCGGAGAGACGTGATCGCGAGATAGCACGTCGACGAGAGTTGTAAATTCTCGCTACGATTATGTTAATCGACGCCGCGAAATAGTCGTTCCCCTGTTTCGTTTAGGATAACAGAGGTGGTTTAATGAATATAGCACTGTGTTAACACTAATAAATTAACGTTTATTTCAACAACTTATTAATTAGAAGGATATAAATGGAACAACAAAAGAAATGTAACTACGTAATGCGCGATATAAGATATGTATTGACTGTTTGGCTTCTCGAATCGTTCTGCTCGCCTTTCGATTTTTTCCGTTTTTTCTGGAAGGCGACCCCCACTACGTTCGGATCACGCCACATTCTTTTACGCCGGATAAAATAACGGCCACGAATCGAAGTTTCTGGAGGTCGCCCTGCTTAATAAACTATGCGCTTGCCACTACAATGTTTGTTTGTCGGGCAGCCACGACGATCCGCCCGCGACATTGTAGTGCCGCGACCGACGGTTAAGAATATGATCTATGGCAAGCCGCATGGCGTAACATTCTCCCCCCGTTGAGAGGGTACCGATCAAATTAGCGAGATGTGGTTGAAGTTCCTATCTTAGTTCGTCTCGGTGGCTAGTTGTTCGGGTTTCTCGAGATCGGGTTGAATTGGCAGTGGGACAAGCCTTTTGACGGCCCGATCCAAAACGCTCTTTGCCGTCTGAACTGTAGCTGTCCGGATGACACCATCGGCGCCTGGATGAACCTTGATAACTCGGCCCAGAGGCCAATGCATGGAGGGTACGTTGTCCTCTCTGAGGATGACTATTGTGCCCTTTTGGATGCCGTGTCCACCCTTGCTCCACTTATTTCGGTTGGTTAACTCGTTCAAATACTCCTTATGCCAGCGGTTCCAAAAATGCTGTTTAAGCTGTTGGATATGCTGCCATCTGGAGAGTCGGTTCGATGGAATGTCTCTGAAATCTCGATCACGTAAGCACATTAGTGAATCGCCAATGAGAAAATGTCCGGGAGTGAGGACTAGGAGATCATTTGGATCGGTGGAGATAGGAGTTAGCGGGCGGGAATTGAGGACTGCTTCTATTTCTATGATGAGAGTGTTCAATTGTTCAGAGGTGAGTAACTCGTTGCCGGCTACACGCCTGAGGTGGCGTTTGAATGACTTCACCGCTGCTTCCCATAGCCCACCGAAATGCGGTGAATGAGGGGGAATGAAGCGCCATTCGATTTGTTTGTCGGCTAAAAATGCGGTTACTTTTTCCTTGTGATCGTCCGATTGTAATAGATCGTGAAGCTCTCGTAATTCGTTGCTTGCTCCTCTGAAGTTGGTGCCGTTATCAGAATGGATGGTGGAGCAATACCCTCGTCGAGCGATAAATCTGCGAAGAGCGGCGATGAAGGCTTCGCTAGTGAGATCGTCAACGAGCTCGATGTGTACCGCTTTAATTGCTAGGCATACGAAAATGGCTACGTATACCTTTATCTGACGACGGTTACGATCTCGTTTTTCCTTGATGTGGAACGGCCCGCAGTAATCGACGCCGACGTTTGTGAATGGGCGAGATTCCGTTACTCGCGCCTCCGGCAGATTACCCATCACGTATTCTACCGGCGGTGGTTGAGCGCGGCAGCAGCGGACGCAGCCTTTGATCGCCCGCCATACTTGACTTCGACCGTCGACGGGCCAGTATCTTTGTCTTACTGCGTATAACGTAGCCTGCGTTCCGGAATGCATGTGGATCTTGTGCTCGTGTTCTATGATGCGTGTTGTAACGGATGACTTGGGTAATACTATGGGATGTTTCTGGGCGAAGGTCATCGACGAATGACTGAGTCGACCCCCGACTCGCAATATTCCTTCCTTGTCTATGAACGGATTGAGTCGCGTGAGCTTACCCTTTATCGCCGCGTTCCGATCTTTTTGGAGTGTACGAATTTCCTCGGAGAAATGGATGTTTTGCAACAATTTTATCAGTTTATTGTGCGTTATGCGTAACTCGGTAACGGTTAGGGGTGCCGCTCGGTTCCTTTCCTGTCTCCAACGGAGGCAACGAGCTATGATTCGTATCAACTTGGGCCAGGATGAATACCTTTCCAACAAACTGTAATCGGCGGGGTTTGCGGACAGACAAATCGCCCCTTTCTGCTCCGGTACTTCAATTTGCGGTGTTAGAGCCCATGTCGGCCAATAGCCTTCCGACTGGTAGAGCCATGCAGGACCGTGCTGCCAGATGGTTGGGCGCAGGAACTCTTCGGGTGTTTGGCCGCGTGATATTAAGTCCGCGGGATTGTCGTCGGTAGGAACGTGGCGCCAATCGCGGATGCTGGTTTTTGTTTGAATTTCGGAGACTCTGTTAGCGACGAATGTTTTAAGGGTGTGAGGTGATGTATTGAGCCAATGGAGGACGATAGTGGAATCGGTCCAATAGATAGTTCGAGTAATTTTTTGTGATAGGGCTTGTTGTACTGTTGACATCAGGGACGTAAGAAGGAGTGCTCCGCTCAGCTCGAGCCGAGGAATGGTCTGGCACTTGAGTGGGGCGACTTTCGATTTTGCGGTTAAAAGTTGGGTCCAAGCACGGCCGTTGATGGTAAGGGTTCGGAGATAAACACAGGCTCCGTAAGCCTTTTCG
>NW_022885335.1:0-16598 GCF_011952205.1 Bombus bifarius
ATAATAAAGTATAAAGTATAATAAAGTATAAAGTATAATTTCGTCTGTGGTATAATCTTTCTATTCCATTTTGTTACGTCGCACCGCGAGCAATATGGCAACCAGATGTCACCGGATACTCGCAGCGTATCCTCCATAGTTTCAAGTACCTTCCATAAATCTCATAGATTTCCTAGAAAAGGTCCTTCAAACCAAACAAACGTCTGTTTCCGAAGAATTTCTAAAGACTATTGTCTACTCCGACTGGACAAGGGAAAGTTAGTTTTTCTCACGTATGCTGCAACTTTCCTCCCACTAACCACTTTCTCTCGAGGGCGGTTAAGACCCTTCGTTAACCAATTAACAACGAAGCCACTTCCTTCACTCTCCTAACTAAAATCGTCACCTACAAATCCGATGGTCCCGTGCGCTAGACACACCCATCCTTAGCTTTCCTCCGAGACAGCATCGTCTCCCAAGACAGTTCTGATTTCACATCCTTCGAACGGTCAATATCCTTCCATCGGGTAGGACACACCCACAGATCAGTCACTCATTCATCTCGTACATATTCTCAACGCGAGAATTGATTGTAATTTCAACAAATAAATAAAAAAAAAAATCTCGTACATACGCACCAGCGTAACTGCCTTCGTTATAAGTTGTTGGAATAAACGGTGAAATATAACTTACTATACTGTGTCATATTCATTTAACCACCTCTTATCTTAACCGAAACAGGGGAACGACTACTTCGCGGCGTCGATTCACCGAATCGTAGCGAGAATTTACGCCTCTCGCTACTGCGACTGCGTCTCTCCGCGAACGGTCGTAACACATTGATCGACAGAAGTACTAAACTCTAATAACATATATTTATATATTTTCTATTTCCCAGCCACCAGTTTTATAGATTTTTCTATCTTCTATACTACTTTTATCCCTTTCATTTTTTCTTACATGAGATTATTGTAAATTTAATATCATTTGTTCGCAATATTTGTTATTTATCTTTCCTTGAATTTGAAATTTCGCGCTTCAATGTTGTGTGTTGTTCGACGTTTTATCGAACGATGTTTATCGAACTAGTTTATGAATACATACATAATCATTAAAGAATCTATAAACCTTACTAGTTTGTTTTTACTAAGTTTTGTTACAGAAAACATGTTCTCATAAGTTTTCAACTTTAATTTATGGAAATTTATTAACCTTAAACTATAAAATCATTCAATGAGTCTTTCCGGATGTTTTTATGTAGTCATAATTTCACATATCAGCACAGCTCCACCAATAGGATAAGAGTTACATGGAAGCAACAGAGGGGAAGAAGAACATATAGAGATCTAAAGGTTATTTTTGTCTCATTCAAGTTTCTGTTAACCGGCTTGGAAATTTCCTGTGCTTGTTTCGACTTTGAAATCTTAAAAAAAAAATTGTAAGTAAATAGTATATATATAGTATATATATCCTAAATCAAAGTTTCTCTTTATAAATAATAAACCGTTTAAAAACTGTATTTTGTATGTTTTTTCCTTATTCATAATTAAATAATAAATATGAAATACTTCTACAGAAAGCCGACATCCTTCAATTAACGGAACAGCAGAGGATTTGAAAATTAGTAGTTGAAAGAAATAAATGTTATCATATGTTCATAATTGATCGATAAATTTAAGTATGCAATTAGAAAATGTTTCTTAAGTTTGGAAGAATATATAATCATGCTGAATGTTTTGTAGTTACGAAAGTTGTCTACAAACATACATTGTACATACGACTAGTAATGGTACTAAATTACTGTTAGAGGGTCTTGGGTGTATAGAACCATATGGTTAAATTAATACTAGAGATAACGAATCGTGCGAATGTAATTAATATTTTGAAATGCGTTGTTTGCATTAATTGATAGTTTTCTTATAAACTTTTTTATAAACAATTTCATTGCTATAGAAAAAAGATAAATGCCGGTAATATGTCTATCCTACTTAAATAGAAAGTGCAATATTTTGTTATAATATTTGGCGCAAGTTTATACATTATTACATCCAAAAATAATATTCTTTTTATATCTAAGCTATATTAAAATATAAAGATACAAATAGCTATGCGAGTAGTTAGTAGTTGATGCTTTTTACTTAAATTGTCTTATACTTCATAATTTGTAATAATATAATTCTTGTCATCAATGATTCTTTGTTTTTACTTTGTATATATTATACTTCCAGGAAGATGCCGCTCTATAAATTCACTTACTTCCCAGTTACGGCATTGGCAGAACCAATCCGTTCTTCTTCAGCTATGCTAGTATTCCATTTGAAGATGAACGTATCAAAAAGGACGTCTGGCCAGAAATAAAGCCCTGTAAGCTTAAAATTTAAAGAAATTCTGTTTCTTAAATCTCATCTTTCCTAATTTAACTAAAGTAGCTAAATAAAGTAGAACACAATTATGCAGAGTATAACAGAGATTATTGTTTACTCTCCATTGCTCTATAAGATATGTGGGAGAACAATAGGTATTGTTAAGGAGACAATGCCCTTTGTTTGCTGATAAATTATCAATAAATTAAATTATATCTTTCCAAAACAGATAACAGGAAGCTAGATATTTAAGAAGCATCATAATCTGTTTGTTCGATAGAATCTTTGATTCTATTAGTTGTATGTTTTTAGTGACTCCTTATGGCCAGCTTCCTATGCTCGTAGCTGATAGAAGGAAGGTTGCTCAGTCTACAGCTATTTGCCGTTACTTAGCCAAACAATATGACTTAGCTGGAAAGACTGACTGGGCAAATCTTCATATTGATGCCACTGTTGATACTATTCATGATATTCGTCATAGTGAGTATCCAGTGCTGTTTTGCATAAATCTTATGAGAATCTTGATAACAGATAGCACATATCTGTTCAGGTATTTATTAGTTGAAATCCGATTTAATATTTGATTTAATCGAACGATACACGTATGTCAACAATACAAGACAAAGGATTAAAAAGGATTGTAATTCTATCTTCAGTATCATTTAAATTTCGCACAACACTGTATTCAAATTAGTATAACATTAGCGAATAGTATTTAACTGAAAACAAATTTTCAGAAATTGCCGCCTTCCACTATGAGGAGGACGAGAAGGTCAAAGCTGCAAAACGCAAGGCTGCTGAAGAGACGCTGCTGTTCATTTTAGAACGTTTGGACCAGCAAGTGAAGGAAAATGACGGCTACTTCTACGATGGTACTCTCTCTTGGGCTGATTTAACATTCGTTGCTCTGCTCGATTATTTGAACTTTATGTACAAGTCTGATCTGATCGAGAATTACGAGAATCTGAAGCTGCTGGAGAAAAAGGTCCTCCTCCTGCCCAAGATCAAAAACTGGATTGAGAGACGCCCAGTTAGCGAATTTTAAACTTCACGATTGCTTATGGTTTTATAAGCGTTTAAAGATTGCGGTCTTAGTGTGTTGAGAGAATGAAGAACGAATCGTGTTGATGGAAGTTTGTATGGAATATACTGATTGCTTTTAACATTCATTAGTTCCAGTTATTACCGATATTTTTGTCATTTAGTTAGGGTTTTCCCTTTAGATTACGTTGTGATAGAGAACTATTATTTGTGTATTCCTGTTAGAATTTAATCTTGGAATTAGGATTAATATTCTGTGGAAGACACAATGTTTATGTTGAAATAATATAATGTGATATTTATTAAACAATTATTTCGAGAGTTATAAATGTGCGTTCTGGAATGTAGACAGTTGGCTAGTTATTCACAGACTGACTGCCTTAGTGACCTGTGGCGCTTGTAAAGATTTTGAACCCCCACTCTCTATAATGAGTGTGACCTGAGTAGATGCCTGTGTAACGTCACGTGCCACGGAACCTTCTAGCAGCTTCTCGATACAAAGCGCTACGCTGTCAAGGCGCGACACCGACGTGCCCAATGTTCCATCCATATCCTTATGTTTCTTCCGCCGAGTTCTCGGAAGAGCATGCACGCGCCAGCCGCCGCGGTACATCTAACGAACGTACGCTAGTGGGGATGGCGCTGGGCAACGAATGGAAGAATCTGTACGATCAAACACTCTATCCGCATGCGACTGATATCGTTGTATTCCAACAATTCCTACAGAAACATACGAACTATATAAACTGTTGACACGATGTTGTGCTTTTGTATTATAGAGATAATAATAAAACCATCAAACAATCATTAATTATGTTTTTTATTATATTCATTAAGAATTGAAGATTACCTCCTTGGTGATCTTGATAATATCGTATTTTACAAATGTTGAACAAAAAAAATGTATGATTATTTTATTCAATACGTTATGAGGGTTGCTTTAAAAAAAATACGAGTTACATATTTCTTTGAAAAAAGTATGATTTTTGTCGATACAATAATGTTCTTCTGTTATCGCTTTAAAGTTGAGTACTTCGTTGATTACACGAGAGAACTCGCCTACAGCAAATAAGATACGACCGTGTGTAAAGTAATTAATCTGTTTGCTCGTTGCTAGCTACACATAAGGCTTGCGTAAAAAAAGATATGCATTTCAGTTCAGGCGGAGAATTATGTAGGAAGTCATTTTGTCGATCAATAACTTAGTTAATAAAAGATCAAATTTTCATGTACATAAATGTAAGTAACGTTCAAGTATTAATCATTACATACAATTTTTGTATAATTCGATATCTTGGTCACTTACATCTTACAAATGATATATAGATAATATTTATGAGATACATTGGAGCTATCTTTTAGTTAACGCCATTTTTTCTTATTTTCTCTGTACTTTTACTATTCTTCCAAAAATATCAAAGGATCGATGACTTCAAATTAAACTAGAATTGCTTCGGTATATTGTCAATCAATGGCTATTTGTATTCACATCTATATCAAAGGAAAACCGATTGCAAAATTAATTACCCTTGCAACTCCGCAATCTGAAACTATGTGTGATCGACCTTGAAGATGACAAATCTCAATGTTTGAAGTAGTACAAAAAGATGATAATTTAATTTCGCTTTATCAAACTGTATAAAATTTGTATACACATACAGAAAAAAAACGGAGTTCAAACATTAATCAACATGAATTATCGGTTATTATTGCTGAGTAATTATTAGGATTAGAGTTTTGGAGTATCGATCGTATCGAGTTTTAACTATCGGTTTCCGCAATTTATTGTTTTTCTAAATTATGTCTAAATGGTATCAGTTTTTGAATATTTTATAGTTTACACTCCAACATACTGACGTAAGCTATCGAAAATAATTGTAAATTATGCAATATCATTTTTTTTATATTTCATAATCTAAATTTCAATCTATTTTTTGTATTTAACATCCCTTTTTTATTGTTCGTGTTCAGTCTTGTACGTTCTTCAAAAAATCTTAATTTCTTTTTGGATAAAATCTTGTGTGAATTTACAAAAAATACGATTCTTCGTTTAATTTTTTTCCCTTATTGTCTTTACATATTTGGAGTTTAAACGCGTTATAAGTACGTTTTTTTTTTAACATGATTACGTAGAATTCTTATTCTGAATAAATTATTTGTTTCCGCTTCACAACTGTTTCTAAATTACAGTGCATTTAATCTTGAAATGCACAGTAACATTTTATACTTTTTACGTTCTAAGGAATTTTCAGGATCGGTTAAAAATTAAATTACAGTAATGGTAATACTCAATATTAATGTCAGACGTGGATACTTCACTGTTTCGTATAATAATTTGTTATCTTGGCATCGATCAAGGTATTTAATATACAAAGCGTACAGATTAATAAGAATTTTAATTAATCCTTCTTCTATAGTATTCACCGTTCTTTTCGAGCTCGTACCATTTCAAATAGACTTTCGAATAGATTTCAAAGATTTGTCTGTTCAAATAAAACGCGATCTTTTTTATTTCCCTATCAGTCGTCCCGTTACTGTTCCGTTGTTTCCAACAGATTGCAGATTCGTTTAAAAAACATTTGTAACGAAAAACAAAACCACTCGCAGAAATGTTATTCAATATCGCATTTATAACTTTCATAGACATCCTCCTCTCATTGCTATCATTGTAAACAGATTGAAACTTCGTTTGCAAACACTCGCGATTAAAAAAAAAAAGAAGAATTAATCTTAAACAATTTTATCTTGTGTTCCATTTATAATTTTCATAATTGTCCTCCCGACGTTGTATCATTTTAAATGGCTTTTTTCTATCCATCTATGTTGCAGCGAGATCAACGGTCCTAATTACTAAATTGCACGATGTGTTCATACAAATTCACTTTTTATGAACGCGATGAAACGAAATGAAATCTAAGTAGAGATTTGTTTTCTCATCAAGTATAACGAGTTTTATACTTTGGATAGATTGCCTCGTTGCGAGAAGGTCTTAATCGTTTATAATTGCGATTAAGTAATTGCAATAAGTCATATTTTTAAGAAACGTTCTCACATGCTGTCACACACTCTAATTAGAAAAGGATCATGAAACATTCGGTTTATGATATTATTTGTTTGTAAATCTTCCTGCTTCCGGAAACTTTTCTAAATATGAAAATATTTATATACAAAATTAAATATTTTTTTCAATATCAACACTTCTTGCGTTTATGTTGTCCTAGTCAGAATTATATTATTTCGTGTATCCTGTTGCTTTTTATATGATAGTCCTCCCGTTGGCCGCGGATTCGTTATCAAGCCTGAGGCCCTCGTCACTAGTGTAGCTATCGACAATAAAGGTACCCCACGCGCGACCGGACGATGGAGAACTTCAACGCAGAACCGCTACCTCCCGCGAGCCCTCCCCGGGAGGGCGCCTCGAGCTCGGACTCCGAGATTCAGACTCGACATATATATTATTATATATGTCGGAGCGGACATTAGAATCAGGGTTAGGGGCGTGAAACGAATCTTCGTTTGGGTTACACGTTGTCGTTGTGCAATAGAGAAGACATCGACTAGTGCAAATACGATTATTATAGAGCCGGACAAGTAACCGTGGTAGTTAGGCACTCGAGAAACTAATGACAATGATCCTAGGTTCAATAACGAATCCGCGGTCGACGGGATGATAGATGAACGTACTCACAAAATCTAAGTCGGATGCGTGATATTCACTGGTCGTAAAGGGTTACTCCTTTCATCATTGAGATCGCGAACGAGAATGCCTTTCCCGTCCCGATGATGCCACAGAGGAAAACTATAATGGGGTGTGTCTAAGGATACGAGATCATCGGATTCGTCGAGAAAAGCCTTCGTTCAGAAAGTAAGGGAAATTGACGTTGCTGCTAATTGGTCAATCTCCATATCGGTGGTTAGAAAAAGATGCTAGCCGCCCTCGAGGGAAAGTTGCTAGTGGGAGACGCGCGCTCGTTGAAAAATATGTCTCCCCTATCTTCCCGTAGTTGGGACAAAGACTGTTTGTCTGTTTGAAGGACTTTAGTTAACTAAACCTTAAGATTTATAACGGGCCCTCGGGCTAGCCGAACATGTACTGCGGAGACGCATCGACATCTGGCAATCATCTTACTCGAAGAATAGGGTCTGCGTGTGGCGAGCCACGGGACAGAAACCGTTGGAATGTTTACTGTCGCGTGTCGCCACGAATATTTCCTTTAAGGAGAGCTATAGAATTACTCCATACCTTTGCTAGGCAAATCCCGTGACCGCGGCTACGTTCGGCGACTGACTGTCGCCTCGAGCCCAAGCTCATTATCACAACTCTCGAACAATTACAATCGGATTGAATAACTACAATTGTTCAATTACAGACTCCGGTGTTCTTTCATCTCCGACATATATATTATATATACTATTATATCTATATAATATATGTATTTATATCTATAAATATATGTATAAATATATCTATTTAAAAAAATAAAGTTGACCTTCATATATCGCCAATAATATCGCGTGCGTAAAAAGAAACTAATTACATTTCATTCTTTTTTTACATTTATTTATTTTTTATTATTATTTTTTTCACAACTAATTACATTTAATTATTACATTTACATACATTTAACTATTATTACATACATTTACATACATTTGATTATTATTTTTTTCATAATTATATCTCGTTTGAAATATTTTTCGACATAATTAATTGTTTCAAAAACACATATTCCAGCCTTCTAAATGATTTATTTTGCGTATTATACGAATTATTCCATCTATAAATAAATTGTTCTCTATACACACAAACACGCACACAGTCTGTTAATTACACGAGTTAATTGTAACATTTTTCTCGATAAGTTGACAGAGCAAGAAAAATGAGCGACGAACATACCTACAAACTAATCTACTTCAATGCCCGTGGTCGTGCCGAACATATACGGTATATATTTGCATATACTGGCATCGAGTATACCGACGAGAGGATCCCCGAAGAACTCTGGCCTGAATACAAGGATTGTAAGCGTGAAGAATCGATTTTTACTTTCATCGTTCAACTCTCAGATATCTACCATTTACTCAAACTTTTCTGTATATAAATCTTTCGTTTCACGTGCAGGCTAAACTTACTTAAAGTAAAATTTCATACGGAATAAAGTCGAACTTTTCATTAAGTTTTGCTTCCGTAATATCGTGTTTATCGAATACCAACTTAATTCACTTACGATTCTCGAATTTTTGTGTTGCAATCTTTATTGTTTTCAATGAATCGAAGCATTTCGAATATTTTGAGAAAACCGTAAATAGGTGACTTAAAATAGGAATACAAAAATACTTCTACGTTTCTCGTTAATTTAAAAACTTTTTAGGACTTGTCGAAAAAAAAGGATAAAAAATTGAAATCAGTTCGGAAATGAACAAGAACACAGCTAAAAAGTCGAAAGAACAAAGCAGACATAAAATTCGATCTTCCGTTGCGACATTTCTATCGTAAATAGTATAATAAAAGTTTTACGCAGCATAGTCTTCGATATAATCTTATATGTCGCTTGCAGATAGAGAAACAAAAAATCAACGTAAATCTGTAAATCAATCCTGTCAGTGTAAAACACAAAATTACGTTCGCAAGAGACATTCGATTTATATTCCTTGCATTTCAATTTTCATTACAAGAACCGTGTACATTTTCTAATATTTTTTCCGTGTCTGGTATTATCTTTTATCCTTGATTTTAAAAACTTTAGGTTCTCCCCAACAGTCAAAAACACGCGATACCCTGTCCATCGTAATCGTAAGAAAAGAAAAAAGGAGAAAGAAGACATTTCTGTATTTCTTTACTAGGCCATGTTGATTAAAACCGAAATGATTTCGATTCATCTATTCACAAGAACGCAACGGCCTCGGAAGCTGTGTTGTGATTTCCTATCGATCGTTTCCCTCTACACAGTGTTCATATGAGCCATGTTTGTTCTTAGCAATGTCTTATAAAAAGCTGCCTGTGCTGGTGTCACGGTGGTCGTGAGAACGCAACGAAAGGATGGTTATGTCTCACATACCTTGGCCAGCAAAATGATGGCTAAGCAGTAATAGAAACCCTATGTGACCAGCATCCAGCGATTGCCCCTCCACAGGAGCCGGGTCCTTGATATAAAAAAGTACCTCTCGAGTCGTTGTAAGAACATTCTTTTCTGTGCTGTTTGACCATTCTGTATCGTTACTCTGTCAGTGTTCAATAAATTTTCTAATAACAATCAAAATTTAAGTACGAATTTCTCACTTTGCGTGCGGAACGTGAAATTACCCCGAATCGACGTGACAAAATTGGCGATCCTGCCAGGATCCACTCATCGCATCAAGAGGAAACTTCAACGGGAACTCTACGGATTCTACAGCGAAGGACCACGGTCACCTCCTTGATCAAAAGAAGGATCTGCAAAGAATCTCGGTAAGCTGGCTTTCGTACATTATCGAAACCGTAAGCCTGAAATACGTTCTGAAGATGGTGACTCTTCTTCCGCCGAAAGTGTCATATTTCTCAGCATGAACCCAACTGACAAGAGTACCGCTAAACAAAACGAACTAATCGCTACCCTGATTGAACAATTTGAAAGCCTAACTCACGAGTTTAGAAGCTTTAGAAACAGCACCGATCAAAACATTAAAAACATAAAAGAATTTGCGGAAACTAGCGATAGAAATCGCTCTAAAGAAATACGCGATCTTGCAAAAACCGTGGAAATAAAATACGACACCGAGACTGACCAGTCGCAAATAAACGCCCATTTAGAAACCGCTGCTGATAACGTAACGGATGACGAAACTGACGGACCGAACACGTCACAAAGACCACGAGCCGCATCTAGCCGCGCCGCGATTAAACCAATAAACAACTACAACGAAGATCGAGGGCTCGAGGCAGATAAGGCCATACGAACTGTCGAGACACTACGAGGTCGAGATGACGTAGGCGTTGAAGATTTCATCTTATCGGTCCGCAAAGCAAGAGCTAGGTGCAAGGCAAGTGACAGAGAGCTATTATTAGATCTCATACTGATCGAAAAGATTACCGACAACGCGAAACGAAACATACGATATCTAAAAATCAACTCGTTCGAAGACTTATATTCATGCTTAAGACAACACGTATTAACACCAACAACTATTAGCAACTGTAGGGACAAATTAAAAAATTTAAAACAAGGGGCAACAGAAAGTGTACAATCTTTTAACTCCAGATTCCGACAACAGCTAAACGAATTAAATTATGCAGTCCAAAACGAAAACCGCACACCAACAGAACGACGCGTAGCTATAGATATTGAAGAACGCGAAGCACTTAAAACATATTTGCTCAACTTACGATACGAGATAGGACAGATGGTGGTATCTAGCGATCCAAAGAACCTGAACCTTGCCCAACAACTAGCAGCTGATAGAGAACAATGGTTACGAGAAGCAAATCGTGTTGCCAACCGCCCAAAGAATCAATCTCACAACATTACATTAGTATCCAAGCGAACTACTACCGATTCACAGCCACAAACTTCTGCTCAGCTACCTAGCCGACCATTAGACGACCGCATGAAACCGAAGTGTCCAAAGTGTTTACGAATTGGACACACAGCCGAAAAATGCTACTCTCGAAATTTTCCATTCGCCAGCCAAGGAAAGATTCCACCTCGAGTAAACCAAACAACGGAGAACCCAGAGGAAGCTTACCTCGAGTTAACTGCACCACCACCGGAAGATTACTATCAATCGTACTGCAACGAAGAGACGGAGGAAGAGCCAGATTCCTCATCGATACCGGAGCAGGAATCAACCTTATAAAAGAAAAAGCCTCACTAAACGTCCAAACTTCTAACCCAAAAACCTTCCTAATGGGAAGTGACAAACATACCACTAACAAAATTTGCAATTTAACCATGCTCAAGAAAAATCATCAATTCTACGTAGTCCCTAACAACTTTCCCCTAATCGAAGATGGAATAATCGGACTCCCATTCCTTACAAAGTATCAATACAGCGTCACTAACAATAAACTAACCTTAGACGAAATTATATTACCATTCCAGGAAACCGATAGCAAGATAAGACCAGGCGAAACTCTAATCTCAGCCCAATACATCGAAGGAAAGCCCACAACAGTATGTTTCATCAACACTGGTAAGCAAATCTGTCACATTACAAACGAAATAGAGAAACCCGATAAACTAAGCCAAATTAATAAATTCGCACAAATAATACGTACCAAACATATTGATCCAGAACTTCGAGAACCCCTTGAGAAAATCCTCACCAATTACTTAGACGTTTTTAATATGGAAACAGACTCATTACCATGTACCAACTTGACAGAACATACAATCACACTCAAGACAGACAAACCTATAAACATCAAATCTTATAGACCGCCCGAATGTCATAAAAAGGAAATCGAGACTCAAATCAACGACATGTTAGACAAACAAATCATAGAACCATCGGACAGTCCATATAACGCACCAATTTGGGTAGTTCCAAAAAAAATTAGATGCATCAGGCAAACAAAAATGGAGAATCGTTATAGATTTTAGAAAATTAAACGAGCAAACAGACCAAGACGCGTATCCTTTACCAAATTCGGACGAAATACTCGAGCACTTAGGCAAAGCTAAATTTTTCTCGGCCCTAGACCTCTCGTCAGGATTTCACCAGATACCTATGGAGCAAAATTCCAAAAAATATACTGCATTCTCAACCTCACAAGGATAGACAACAACTTGCATTTGACACACTAAAACAAAAACTCTGCGAAGCCCCTGTACTACAATATCCAGACTTTGACAAAATATTCACATTAACAACAGACGCAAGTAACGAAGGGTTAGGAGCAATACTCTCCCAAGACGGACATCCATGCTGTTATATATCCCGAACTTTGAACCCTCCTGAAAAGAATTATTCCACAACCGAGAAAGAGTTATTAGCAATAGTATGGTCAATCAAAAGACTAAGACAATACCTACTTGGTAGAAAATTTAAAATTCAAAGCGATCATCAAGCCTTGAAATGGTTAAAGAATGTTAAAGACCCCTCATCGAGACTCATGCGATGGCGTTTGAGACTCGAGGAGTACGATTATGAAATCGAATACAAAAAAGGAAAAGAAAATACAGCTGCAGATGCTCTATCCCGATTGTATCCTATCACTAATGAAGAAATCCAACCCAATGTAGAAAACCCGGACTATTATGACGAGTATATAGACTGGAAAATCAATATCACCCCAGCTCCGATAACTCAAAAACCTAACAGACCACGCTTTAAACAAATTACAAAGACCGAACTGGGAGACTTTAACGAACAGCATTGGTTGCGTCAATTAACCAAACACTTTATTAAACACCGAACCGGACGCTTACAAATAGGAATAAACGACAATAGCTTCAGCACGTTAGAAAAGGTAAATATTCAACTCATGCTAAGGTTTCTAACAACTAGATTCCCTCAAATTAAATTAATATTTGGACAAGATCCGCCAGTAGACTACGATAACGAACAAGAACAAACGATACTACGCGAAAATCATAACGAATTAGTAGGACACTTAGGTATACACCGCACCGTGAAACGAATACAGAGCACCATCACTGGACAAACCTAGAACAAGACGTTACAGAATTCATACAAAACTGCGAAACCTGCCAACGAGAAAAGCTAAATCGTATCAGGGCCAAGGAACAACCTATGATAACTGACACACCGCTTAATCCTAATGACAAAATCGCAATGGACATATTCGGACCTCTCACCAAAACCAAACGGGGCAATCAGTTTATCCTGTCTATCCAAGATCAATTAACCAAATATCTCATCCTCATACCCTTAAAAGACCAAACAGCCAACTCAATCATTAACGAACTTTTGGATCACTATGTGTACATATTTTCCGCACCAAAAAGTATTCTGACGGACATGGGACGAAATTTCGTATGTAAATTGATGGACACATTTGAAAGGGCTTTCAAAATCCGACACATAAAAACCACTTCTTTCCATCCACAATCTAACGGATCCCTTGAACGAACGCATGCCGTAGTAAAGGACCTTATTCGAACTTGTACGACCGACCGACAGAACGACTGGGATGAAAACTTAAAATTAATATGCATGGGATATAATACTTCAGTACACGAGACGACCGGACATACCCCATTCGAACTAACATTTGGACGACAAGCTAACATGCCATCCTCAATATCAACCACTCCTAGCCTAACCAGAGAACAATTGTTTAACCTCTGGAAAAATCGACACAACGCCTATATAGCTAAAGCAAGACGAGTTACCGAATCTAACAAAAAGCGATACCAGAGGGATCAAATGCGAAAAATTATTAAAACACAGACGATATTCCGAGTAAAAGATAAAGTATGGGTACATAACGATCACAAAACTAACAAGCTAGACCACGAATGGCTAGGACCTGCAGAAATCCTCTCATCCAATCCACCCACCTATCTTATCGAATATTCCAACGGTCACACGCAAAGAATCCACGGTAACAGGCTAAAACCCTACCTTTCAGGAAGAAGACCATAATATGGATCATCATAACACTCGAGTACATTAGAAGCGATCTAGAAGTAAAACCATTGAATTACGCCAACATATTCCTGGAACACATTGACAATTGCTATCTGTACAACGAACAAATAGATATCACCCTTATAGTAGGCCTTAACGATCCAATTGACCAAGTTAATAGATTACAACGCGTAAAAGATTTAATAGACCGTCAATGTAAACCACCTTGCGCTTACATACCAGAAATAAGCAGCCTAAAATTTAAGTACAGAAATCTTCAAAACCTGACTCGGCAACTCAAATTATTATTGCGTTATAAAAGCAAACGCGGATTGCTCAATGTCATAGGCTCAGTATCCAAAACTTTATTCGGAACTCTCGACGAAAACGATTTAGAACTCATTAACAAGAACATCGATACATTATTTGATTCCAACAATAAAATAAAAACAATTCTTAGTAACAAAACCGCACTCATCAAACGCGTGCTAGACAATACCAAAACAAATCAACTTGAAAACTTAGCCAACGATATACACAAGATTGAAAACCACAATGAAAAAAACGAAATATTAGTCTCCCTATTAATTCAAACCGAATTTACCATATCAGAACTCCATATAAACATCGACGAAATTTTTAACACTGTTATGTTAGGGAAACAAGGAATCATAAACCCACAAGTTATAGAACCCGAACAATTCTTAAAAACACTTGACCAAATAACGAGACAAAACTTTATGACTAACCATATCGAACCTTCAGTTCAAAACTTTCAACTAATTCTAGATCTAAGCAAAATAAAGGTATGGATAAGAGATAACAAACTTATATATACAATAACTGTGCCGCTTTTGGAAAACAATGAATGGAAAATAACTAAAATTTACCCGATACCTTCCAAACAAAACTCTGTATTCATTGCGCCTGTAATAGAAACTGATTTAATACTAACCGACTCAGAACAACACACCTTTGTCGATAGTCACTACTTAAACAAATATTGTAAAAGAACTCAACCGAGTCACAATAGACTCAATTCACCTGAATGCAGATCGGAATTAATTAATAATCGACAGACAGTCAAAACTTGCCCGACTGCTGTCTTCAAGCTGGAAGAATTGACGTTCGTACCTTTGCAAACGGAAAATCATTATATTATTATTCCTGCGAAAAATGTACAAATGTAAACTTTTCGAATGTCTACGCCGATCACTTCCTAAAAATGTACGTATCAAAATACTCTGCCCTACCGCTCGCGTAAACAGGATCGATCAAACATCAACGGTACCAAGGACGGTCACCTTCCAAAATATCACCGAAGACGAAGATGAGGGGATCATTCAACTTAGAAGCCCCACCAGAGCCTTACGCTTTAGCGGAGCAAAGCGAAGCTAAGGAGGGGGGAATGTCACGGTGGTCGTGAGAACGCAACGAAAGGATGGTTATGTCTCACATACCTTGGCCAGCAAAATGATGGCTAAGCAGTAATAGAAACCCTATGTGACCGGCATCCAGCGATAGCCCCTCCACAGGAGCCGGGTCCTTGATATAAAAAAGTACCTCTCGAGTCGTTGTAAGAACATTCTTTTCTGTGCTGTTTGACCATTCTGTATCGTTACTCTGTCAGTGTTCAATAAATTTTCTAATAACAATCAAAATTTAAGTACGAATTTCTCACCTTGCGTGCGGAACGTGAAATTACCCCGAATCGACGTGACATCCTCTATGTGCTTCTCGAGCTCTTGTGTCGTCTTGTCTTTGACGGAACATTCTACTTGAAGATCAGCGAGTTGATGCTCGGGATCGTAATTCAATTTTTGGTCGTTAGCAGTAATAAGCTCACGTAACTTCACTTTTGAACTTGATCTTGTTTGATCTTGATTGTGTTTTCGTGGTGCTTGTGGTGTTCTAAAAGTAATCGTCACGTTGCTTGCATTTTTAGTGCACATTGATACACTGCACTATGCACAGGCAATGCTTTTGTTGTCATGAAATCTCTCTAACTTTTCAGTAACAAAACCTTTTATTTTATTATTTAGTTTTGGATCACGCGCCCCTGGTGAAGATACATTATGTGTTATCTTTACCTTTATTATGTACACGTTTTCCTTTTGCTCTCAATTTTTCGATCATATTGTGCTGTTCTATATATTGTGTTCTTATGTTCTTCGCATATAAATCCTGTCGATTGATTTTATCTTTCAGTTGAGGTACATGTTTAATTCTTTACCTTTTTTTTTTTATGGATTTCTTGATAATCTTTTAGAAGTTGCTCGTTATATTTGGAAAGCTTTCTCACTTCTTCTTCAGCTGTTTCCTAACGGGATTTTTCTTCTTCAAGTTTTTCTGTAACCATTTTTTCTAAACTTCTCCATTTATTCTGTTCTTCTTCGAGTAATTCATTACGTTTCGGTATCTGGCTATCTTTTCCTTTAAAACATTTTATTTTATCAGAGAGTTCTCCTATTTTCAAACTTGCTTCATTTAAGGTAACTTTATGAATTTCCGATTGATGCTTTAACATTTGATGTAAGTCTTCTATTGCTGTTTCACGTTCTTTCAACTGTTCATTAAATTCGTTGTTTAGCATATCCACTCGAGAAATTTCGAGTTCTTGAGCATCGTTTCTTCTTTTAGAAA
>NW_022885337.1:0-26428 GCF_011952205.1 Bombus bifarius
TAGAGATGATCCATCACGTGACAATTAGGATATTATAAATAAGCGGGAATAACATAGAGTAGAAGAGTCCTTATTTAAAATTCAGACCATTCATCGCTTCTTGCTGAGGTGACTTTTATCTTTTCGATTCTTTCTTGTTTTTGTCATCTGATATGATCAAGATGAAATGAATATCACTCTCTGTGTGCGACTTGTAGGATTTCGCAAGCCTTGCCCAAAGACGGGCGATATTTGCCAACGATGGGAGGAGGATTGCGAAAATCGATAAGTGTTTTCGATAATTGAAAACACCGTTAACACAGGTTTAACACAGCGAATAATCAGTTAGATTTAACAATTTAGAAAATATAAGTCGTTCTTGGCAACTAGTGGAGTTGTAAGCGAAAAATGATTATTTTAATTGGCAACTGGGTTCACTGTGGATAATCAGTGTGGCTTCGTAGGCCTCGCCCAAGGATGAGCAATCTGCTAACGATGGGAAGAGGATAACGAAAACCATAGATGTTCTCTGCGTTGAAAACACCGTAATCACTGGTTGATACAGCGAAAAATTATAAACGAAATTAGATCGAAAGTTGATAAAGTTGTTTTATTACAGACAATTTATTAAATCTTGGCCAAGAACGCTTATTTCAATTTTGTAACTATATTCTCTCTGTGAACAATCCGTGTGGCCTCGTAGGCCTCGCCCAAGGATGAGCAATCTGCTAACGATGGGAGAAGGAAAACGAAAACCATAGATGTTTCCAGTGTTTGGAAAACACCGTAATCACAGATTGATACAGAGAGTAATTATCGTAAATTCAAGACGTTCGGATAAAACCTATATGAATTGTGTACTTGGTAGTTTTATCTATCAACAATAGCTGCCGACGGGTACTTTTGTTCGGAGACAATTTTTGTTCGACTGCAAGTTAAAAGAGAAGAGGATATACAATTTCAAATTTCCTACCTTAATTAGATGTGAAGTCGATCAGTGATGAGTACAGCTTGGTGATGAGTCGAATTTTGACAATTAACTTTGATTCCGCAGATGAAGTGACGATACGAATGTTTAATTCGAATGATGGTGAACGTTCGGAAATTTTTAAAACCAAACACTATCGATACTCAGGTTCGACGGACCGAGTCGCAACGCGAACACTTTGATTTTCGAATAGTTATTCGACGCTTGGATTTTTCGAACTTAATTAGCTTTACACAATTTTAACGGACAGAATGATAACGTGCACGGCTAGTACTAACTTTATACTCGATTTTGACTGAGAGTCGACGTAGACGTACCGACTTTCGGATGAACAAAGAACGCCGTTCTGGTTACTACCCGTTATTTGTATTTTCTTAATTGTCACGTGATAGATTATCGTAATATCTTTACCTGACAAATTAGGAATATTATAACTGCTTACTTTCGTGGATTGTGCTGAAATTTCGTCTTCTTGGTTGTCTCATATTTTTGGGACACGTGGAGTCTGCTGAAGTATCGTCTTCTTGATTGTCTTATGTTTCGTTTGGTGTTAGTGACATGCGGTGTGCGTGATAAAATGTAGATACCGTAGTAGCTCGTATTTTGTTGATGTTGCGTCTGAGGTCCTTCCCTACTGATGCCAGTGGAACGCGCGTGGCAGCTTGTCCTTGCTGAGGTTGCATTTGTGATGTGTCTAGTAATTTCTTTGCTGGTGTGAATGGAACGTACAAGGCACGTGGCAACTTAGTGTTTTGCCGAGTCTTTGCACGTGTGGGACGCTGTACTATCTTCCCCAAAAAACCATTAAAAATAACACGTCACTTCATAAGGGATAAGACACTCAGGACCCTGAACGCCAACTTCCACACCTACCAACTCAAACAGGAAAGGCCTTTCCGGGTGGTCCTACGAAACATACACCACTCAGCAGACATAGACGAACTCAAATACGAACTCTCAAAACTCGGCCACGAAGTCATCAACGTAAGTAATATAAGGCATAGAGTCTCGAAAGACCCGTTATCCTTATTCTTCCTAGACATTAAACAAAAGCCGAACAATAAAGAAATCTACAACATCAGTCGCCTAATGAACGCGATAGTAAAGATCGAACCACCGCTTGTGAAAAAAGAAATAGTGCAATGCAAAAGGTGCCAAAGGTACGGTCATACGCAGAAATACTGCAACCATACTTTCCGCTGCGTTAAATGCGCAGGCACTCACCCCACTGACCAGTGCGCCAAATCACCGGAAACCCCAGCGAAATGCATCCACTGCCAAGGGGACCACCCTGCCAACTACAAAGGCTGCCCAGCATATAAAACACTATACACGAACAGGTACCCTAAGCTCAGAGCAAAAGAGGTATCCAATCAAACACCCAGCCCGCCGAAATTCACGACTACCCCAACCCCCTCAACCAACCAAACACCCAGTCCTACCAAATTCATCTCCACCTCAACCTCCTATGCCCAAGCAGTACAAGGCATCCAAAATAACCCGAACAGCCAAAGGAACCTTCCCCAAAACAGTGTCCCCAATCCACCTAACACAGACAACTCCTCAAGGCTTGAAAAGCTAATAGAGAAACAATCAGAGCAAATAAATCACTTGCTATCGCTACTAACACTCATCGTGGAAAAATTAGCACGCCCCGACTCAAAATAAAACCAAGGCGCATAGCACTCTGGAACGCCAACGGTCTAGCGCAACACAAACTTGAACTAGAACTCTTCTTAAAACACCAGAAAATCGACGTAATGCTCGTATCGGAAACCCACTTCACCGACAAGAGCTACCTGAAAATAAATGGTTACAAATTCTACCATACCCAACACCCCAGCGGAAAGGCCCACGGTGGCACCGGAATAATAATCAAAGCAAGTATTAAGCACTACGAACTTCCATCATTCCAGAAAGACTACCTCCAAGCAACAAACGTAGCAATAGAAGACTGTCATGGCTCAATCACCACCTCAGCAGTATACTGCCCTCCCAGACACTCCATCGCCAAAGAAGACTTTGATAACTTCCTGGACACCCTGGGCAATAGATTCATAGTTGGAGGAGACTATAACGCCAAGCACATCCAATGGGGCAGCAGACTGGTTACAGCAAGAGGCAAAAACCTCTTAAACAGCATAATAAACAACAACCTCAACTACCTCACCACATACGAACCCACATACTGGCCCACTGACACCAACAAAATACCCGACCTTCTCGACTTCTTCATAACTAAAAATATCCCATCAAGACACGTCCAGATCAACTCCTCGGCTGATCTCTCCTCTGATCATTCTCCCGTGATAGCAACAGTCAGTTCAACAATCATCGAGAATACACCTAATGGCTCCATTCACAACCAACACACCAACTGGCAGCTCTTCAGAGAAGTCTTTACACACTCAACCTCAGCCTTCACCCCACAAAAACAAAGGAAGATATCGAAGCAGCCACGGAATACTTAAACACGAGCATAATAAACGCAATCCGCCTCTCCACACCGACAAAGCCATCTAACAGCAAACAAGAATATCCCCAATACATACTAAAAAAAATAGCAGAAAAACGTAGACTAACAAGAGTATGGCAGACCCATAGAACACCGGAGGACAAACGCAAACTTAACAACGCAACTAGAAAGCTATCCAGAACCTTAAAAAACTATAAAAACGACTGTTTCCATAAATACCTCGCCAGCTTATCCCCCACAGCCGACGCCAACTACTCACTATGGAAGGCCTCCAGGAAACTCACACGCCCCCCACAAATAATCCCACCTATCCGCCGTCCGCAAGGTGGATGGGCGCGAAGCCCTATAGAAAAAGCCGACCTGTTTGCTAAACACTTGTCAAAAGTATTCAAACCCCATTCCCCCAAAGCCGCCGCGGACGTTACTGAATACCTGCACACCCCCTTCCAAATGTCCCCTCCTATCGAACCCTTCTCCTCTGCAGAGACTATAGAAACAATCAGTCGCCTAAACCCCAAGAAAGCAGCAGGACACGACCTAATAAGCAATGAAGCAATCAAGGAACTTCCCACAAAAGGGATAGCACTCATCACATCGATTTTTAATGCTATCCTTCGCCTGGAACACTATCCTAAGGCCTGGAAAATCTCATTGATTACCCTCATCCCTAAACCCGGTAAACCGATATACGAAACCTGCTCCTATCGCCCAATCAGTTTTTTACCTACCCTGTCCAAACTATTCGAGAAGATGCTCACGAACCGACTCCTTCCAATCCTAGAGAACCTGAAAACACTCCCAGATCACCAATTCGGCTTCCGAAAACATCATTCTACAGTAGAGCAAATCCACCGCTTAACTCATACGATCAGCCAAACACTCGAAAAGAAAAAATATTGCTCAGCGGTTTTCCTAGACATCCAACAGGCATTCGACAAAGTATGGCATGAAGGGCTACTATACAAGCTTAAAAAGATCCTACCTCACCCCTACTACTCCATCCTAAAATCCTACCTAACCAATAGACAATTCATGGTTAAATGCCTAGACGCCACTTCCGCAACATTCCCAATAGAATCCGGCATACCCCAAGGTAGTGTCCTCGGACCCCTACTGTACTCCATCTACACTGCCGATCTACCTATATCAAACGAGATAACAATAGCAACATTTGCAGACGAAACAGCGCTATTAGCTACCCACGCAGACCCGGTAATAGCCTCATCCACTCTCCAGCGAAGTCTCGACTCCATGGAAAAGTGGTTTCACAGATGGGGCTTCAAAGTCAACGAAAAGAAATCCTCACATGTAACCTTCACGCTCCGAAAACAAACCTGCCCCCAGGTCACCATCAACAATGCAACAGTTCCTAGCAGGGACACAGTCCGATACCTGGGCATGACCCTATACAGGAGACTAACGTGGAAGACACACATCTCAGATAAAACGAAGCAACTAAAGGACAAACTAGAAAAACTCTATTGGCTCACGGGCCGACGCTCCAAACTAAACATACAGAATAAAATTACCCTCTACAAGACCGTAATAAAACCTGTCTGGACCTACGGAATCCAACTATGGGGAACAGCAAGTAACTCCAACATCGAAATACTACAACGATTCCAATCGAAAACGCTAAGAGCCTTAATAGACGCACCTTGGTATGTTACCAACGAAACCATCCATCGCGACCTCAAGATACCTACAGTCAAAGAGGAAATAGCAAAATATAGCGACAGATATAGCAAAAGAGTCAACAAACACCGAAACCCCCTAATCACTGGACTACTCGATACGACGGACCAGATTCGCAGGCTGAAGAGGCACTACCCGCTAGACCTAAACGTTAGATTCATTTAATTATCCAAATTAAGCATATGCACTTACTTATAATACTTATAAATTATACCTATCTATAATAAGTATTAACTTATTGTAAATAAACAGCCATGTCACTGCGCCACGCCAGAAAAATTACTGTAAATTCTCAACGCGAGAATTGATTGTAATTTCAACAAATAAATAAAAAAAAAAAAAAAAAACTTCATAAGGGATGGTGTGAAGTGGCAATTCGTAACAGCTGTTAATTGTTTGGCGAGTTCGTTTTACTTGGCGAGTTTAATTTGCTTAGTGAGTTTTTAGGTTAGTTTTCCTTTTTATGTAATAATTCATAGTAATGAGTGGTTTCGATTGTTCAATATTTTGTATGTTTGGTAGTGTCGATTTTCTTTACTGCATTTCCATGTTTTCTTTTTTATGAATGCAGGTTATGTTAGATCATGGATACTGATGTATCTGAAGTATGTATTATTTTGATTTGTTTTGACTTCATCCTGTTTCATATTGTTGTTCATTTCCTTAAACTTGTGTGTTTTATTTTAGTGTGAGAGGAAGAAAAGAAATAGAGGGAGGCGTAGACCATTCATACCTCCTTTGAAACGTTTAAGAAAACATGGTCGTCGTGGCGGCGCAAAAGGTCGTAGTCGGATGTTAAAGAGGTTGGGGAAATCATTTTCTATGGAGGGTAGCAATAGTGTGGCTCCAACCCCATTGTCGAGTCTTGAGGATCCTTCCGTTGTCGACCTAACTTTCTCCGATGAGGATACCTTTGAGTTGCCGCCAGGTTCTTCTATGGTCGAAGTGGTCGATACAGATACCTGTGCGAAGGTTCGTTTTCCAGAGGAGATCCTTGATCAAGTGTTGGTGGCTTATCTACGCCACCATTCCTCAGGTCAGGGTGGTACTTGCCTGGACATACTCTCATGGTGTTTAGATAGGTTTCGTGAGATGTATCCGGATGCTCCGTATGTGACTTCTGAGTTTATTTAATAACAGTGCTTTATATGCCTACGTGTATTTTGAACAGGTGTTGTTTTATTAGAGTGATTTTATTTATATGTAATTTTTTTTATAAGGTGTATTTTATTTGTTATTTTCCTCCCTTGCATTGGCGCGTTGTGAGTAGTGTCGACTCTGGATGGTGGTTTGTGCTTCTTGATTGTTACTTTGGTAAATTATAATTACGTAGATTTTGATTTTTATTTCCATTGCCTCCGCTGTTTAGTTTGATTTACTGTTGTAGGTTTCGGTGATTTTGGTATTAGCGTTGGATAATTGTTAAACAATTAGCGTCCTAGTGTGTATCCTATTTGTTTTCTTGTATTTAATTTAATTTTTTCCTTTTTGGTTTATCTTTATTCGCTGCATATGGTGTTTCAGTGCAAGAAGAAGAAGTGTTGTCAAGAATCCGTGAGTGGCCCCAGAAGACGCAGTCATCGTGTGTGAGTAGGAACGAAGAGTCGAGTTTACTGAGGGTGGCGTGTGACATTTGTGTTGTGTTTTGTTGTGTACAATATGTATTTATATATGTCGGGTTTACATTAGAATTAGGGTTAGGGGCGTGAAACGAATCTTCGTTTGGGTTACACGTTGTCATCATGCAATAGAGAAGACATTGACTAGTGCAAATACGATTATTATAGAACCGGACAAGTAACCGTGGTAGTTAGGTACTCGAGAAACTAATGACAATGATCCTAGGTTCAATAACGAATCCGCGGCCGACGGGATGATAGATGAACGTACTCACAAAATCTAAGTCGGACGCGTAATATTCACTGGTCGTAAAGGGTTACTCCTTTCATCGATGAGATCGCGAGCGAGGATGCCTTTCCCGTCCCGATGATGCCACAGAGGAAAACTATAATGGGGTGTGTCTAAGGACACGAGATCATCGGATTCGTCGAGAAAAGCTTTCGTTCAGAAAGTAAGGGAAATTGGCGTTGCTGCTAATTGGTCAATCTCCATATCGGTGGTTAGAAAAAGGTGCTAGCCGCCCTCGAGGGAAAGTTGCTAGTGGGAGACGCCGCTCGTTGAAAAATAGGTCTCCCCTATTTTCCCGTAGTTGGGACAAAGACTGTTTGTCTGTTTGAAGGACTTTAGTTGACTAAATCTTAAGATTTATAACGGGCCCTCGAGCTAGCCGAACATGTACTGCGGAGACGCATCGACATCTGGCAATCATCTTACTCGAAGAATAGGGTCTGCGTGTGGCGAGCTACGGGACAGAGACCGTTGGAATGTTTACTGTCGAGTGTTACAACTATTTCCTTTTTAAGGAGAGCTATAGAATTATTCCATGCCTTTGTTAGACAAAGCGTTCATCCCGTGATCGCGGCTACGTTCGGCGACTGGCTGTCGCCTCGAGCACAAGCTCATTATCACAATTCTCGAACAATTACAATCGGATTGAATAACTACAATTATTTAATTACAGCTATAGTAGACTCTAGGTTACAATGTTGCGGGATTAATCAAAATTCCAAAGACTCCGGTGTTCTTTCATCTCCGACATATATATGTCGGAGATAAGAGGACACCGGTGCCTTCCCTCTGAAACCTCGGGAAAATCCATAAAAACATTGTAATTAAAATCTACAGTTGTAACTAAACGATTTGCCGTCATTCTAACCAATTGTATTTGTTTGAGACTTGTGACAATGAGCTTGGGCTCAAGGCGACAATTAGTCGCCGAACGTGGCCGCGGTCAACGGGACGAACTCTCCATCTAACAAAGGCATTGAGTAATCCTATAGCTCTCCTTAAAAGAAAGATTTGTAGCGGCACGTGGCAGTAAACATTCCAACGGTTTCTGTCCCGTAGCTTGCCACACGCAGATCCTATTCTCCGGGCAGGATGTTTACCAGATGTCGACGCGTCTCCACAGTACGTGATCGGCTAGCCCGAGGACCGTCATAAACACTAATATCTAGTTACCTAAAATCCTTCAACAGATACACAGTCTTTGTCCCAGTTACGGGAAGACAGGAGAGACCTATTTTTCCACGAACGACGTCTCCCACTAGCAACCCTCCCTCAAGGGCAGCTAGCATCCTTTTCTAACTACCGATATGGAGATTGGCCAATTAGCAGCAACGTCAATTTCCCTTACTTTCCGAACGTAGGATGTCCCCGACGAATCCGATGATCTCGTGTCCTTAGACACACCCCGTCATAGTTTTCCTCTGGGGTATCACCGGGACGGAAAGTCATTCTCTCTTGCGGTCTCATCGACAAAAAAAGAGATTAACGCCAGCGACTATTAACACAGAATCCGACTTAGATCTTTGCGAGTGCGTACGGCTACCGTCCCGTTGTCCGCGGGTTCGTTATTGAGCCTAGGATCATTGTCATTAGTTTCTCGAGTATCTAATTACCACAGTTACTTGTCCGGTTCTATGGTAATCGTATTTGCACTAGCCAATGTCTTCTCTATTGCATAACGACGACGTGTAATCCAAACGAAGATTTGCTTTACGCCCCTAACCCTAATTCTAATGTGAACCCGACATATATATATATATATATATATATATATATATATATATATTATTTCGTTGGTTGAATCCTTTGTAATATAAATTTTATGAAGTGGTTTTGTATATTTATTTCTTAGGTTTGTAGATTATTAATTGTTTGACATAGTAATACATATATATATATGTGGCGGCACGGGCCACGGAACTTTTCAACGGCTCCCGATACAAAGCGCGACGCCGCCTAAGCGCAACACCGACGTGCCCAATGTATCATCGATATCTTCACACTCTTTCCGCCGAATTCTCGGAAGAGCATACACGTGCCAGCACAGGCGGCACATCTAATGAATGCACGCTAGTGGGGATATCGATGGGCTACGAAGGGAAGGATCTGCGCGATCCAAAACAGAGTCAGTCTGTCTTGCGCCATTAAAAGTGTAACTCCTCGGTCCTATTTGATAGCAACGCGTCGAACGACATCTCGGTGTCTATCGTTATTTGTTAGTTGTTACCTATTGTCTGTTAAGTGTAATTGTTGATTATTAATTGTTAACTCTGATTGTTGATTAGTTCTAATAAACTGTTATTCGTAAAAACACCAAGAGTAGTTCCTTACGCACCTATCACTATACCACCTCAAACTGGTGACTACCGACGTGATTTGACGTAATATTTAGTGAAAGAGGTGACAGTGATAGTGCTATCGTTTTGACCACCGATTTTGAGTGCACCGCGACGATGGAAGGTAATACACAGGGAACCATAGCCAGCCAGGTGATCAGCATGTCTCCACTGCTGCCCACGAACACGGCGGCATGGTTTGCTCTTCTGGAGAGACAATTCGAGGCAGCGCGAATTACGGAAGACACCATTAAGTACGTGACGCTGGCAAAATGCCTCAACGATCAACAGCTCCAGGACGTCGAAGACCTAATGACGAACCCTCCAGACATCGGACGCTACGAAAAATTAAAACATGCGCTCATTCGCAAATTATCCGATACGGACGCGACCCGGATAAAGAAGTTGGTGGAAAGCGAGGAGATGGGAGATAGAAAACCATCCCAGTTTTATCAACACCTAAAAAAACTCTCCAGCCCCTCCACGCCCGATGATTTTATCCTCACGCTGTGGAGGAACCGATTACCCGCCCGCATCAGGCGTATCCTCGCGGCAGTCGACGATTCGGACCCAGAAAGGTTATTGCGGCAGGCGGACCTGATCGCTGAAGAATTCAGGGAGGATTTTCAGCGCACCGCCCGGGTAACGGCAGTAATGGACCCACCAGCGCAAAACGCTGGAGCATACGAACCAATGGCCGCCGCAATCAACGTGTTGAGCGAGCAAATATCACAGTTGCAGGCACAGATGAACGCGTTGAGCATGATTAATCATCGTCGACCACGATCACGATCACGCTCGCGTTCGCGATACCACCGACGTTCGCGCTCGCGAGATCGGCCACGGCAAGACGGTCTGTGCTTCTATCATGCAAAGTTCGGAGAACGCGCGAGGAGCTGTCGTTTCCCATGCACGTGGAAGTCGGGAAACGAGACCAGCCGTCCGTAGACGCGGCAGACGACGACGGCCTGAGATCCCGCCGCATCTTCGTTACGGACAAGGGAACGAAGATTTCTTTCCTCGTAGACACCGGCGCCGACATCAGCGTATACCCCCGCAGTAAAATTCATAGGCACGTCAAGAAAAACGCGTACGAACTATTCGCGGCCAACGGGACGCGCATCGCAACGTATGGTACCACTGCGATTGGCCTTAACCTGTCCCTTAGACGAGCCTTCAAGTGGAACTTCGTAATTGCTGACGTTCAAACGCCTATCATAGGCGTAGATTTTTTAAGCCATTATGGGTTGCTCGTGGACCCGCGAAACAAACGACTCCTCGACACGACAACCCAATTATCAACAAGGGGATATGCTGCCACGACGGAAGAAATATCCATCAAAACCGTAATCGGCGAATCGGTCTACCACCGACTTTTGGCGGAGTTTCCGGATCTAACTCGTCCACCGGCCTTCGGACGAGAGAAAATCCGACACAGTGTGGTACACCATATTGAAACCACACCCGGGCCACCCGTCTACAGTAAACCTCGACGTCTCGCACCGGATCGCCTCAAGCAAGTCAAGGCGGATTTCGCAACAATGATCGAGCAAGGAGTGATGCGGCCATCGAAGAGTCCATGGGCATCACCCCTGCATGTCGTCCCAAAGAAGGACGGAAGTCTACGACCATGCGGCAACTATCGTGCGTTGAACGCTCGCACCATACCCGACAGGTACTCCCCACCACATATCGAAGATTTCGCGCAACATCTGTACGGTAAGCGTGTCTACTCAAAAATCGACCTTGTCCGCGCTTACCACCAAATCCCGATCGCGCCAGAAGACGTTAAGAAAACCGCGATCACGACACCTTTCGGACTTTTCGAAACAACCAACATGATGTTTGGGCTTCGAAACGCCGCGCAAACGTGTCAAAGATTCGTTGACGAAATTAGACTTCGTGTTCGCTTACATAGACGATTTCCTAATCGCATCCGAAACCGAGGAACAACATCGCGAACACCTTCGGATTTTGTTTGAACGCTTAAACGAGTATGGCGTAGTCATCAACCCAGTAAAGTGCGAATTCGGTGTGAACGAAATCACATTCTTGGGACACACCGTAAACGCCGACGGGATAAAGCCGCTAGCCGAACGCGTTGACGCTATTGTAGAAGTACCGCTCCCCGGGACCGTTAAAGCACTACACAGGTACCTCGGTATGATTAATTTCTACCGACGTTTCATACCGGGGGCCGCAAAAATTTTTCAACCCCTAAACGACCTATTAAAAGGAGGAAAAAAGGGCAACGCGCCCATCAAATGGACAGAGCAATCCGAAGCCAGCTTCCGCGAATCGAAACGCGCCCTCGCTAACGCCACGATGTTAGCGCATCCGATACCTGGCGCACCTGTTAGCCTCGCGGTAGACGCATCCGACTATGCAATAGGAGCGGTCCTCCAGCAACGCGTCAACGACTCTTGGCAGCCGTTAGGTTTCCTTACCAAACCGTTGAACTCCGCGCAGCGAAAGTACAGCGCGTACGACCGCGAATTACTCGCTATGTACACTGCGGTAAAGCGATTTCGACACGCCATTGAAGGGAGAAATTTTACAATTTACACCGATCATAAACCCCTTACATATGCGTTCAACCAAGATCCTGATAAGTGTTCGCCGCGACAATTCCGGCAACTAGATTACATCGGACAATTCACCACCGACATAAGATATATCAAGGGGTTAGACAATAACGTTGCCGACGCTCTGTCACGCATCGAAGCGATAGGAAAGTCTGTGGACCATCGAGCTCTCGCCGCCGCGCAAGAAGCCGACAAAGAACTAAGCAACATCGTAAACTCCGGTACATCCGCGCTACGGTTAAAGAAAATACGTTTCCCCGATCACGACGTAGAAATATATTGCGACGTATCGGGTGACTTTGTACGACCGTACGTACCGAAATCCTTGCGGCGCGACGTATTTAATTCGCTCCATGGACTTTCCCATCCAGGGATACGTGCCACTCAAAACCTGGTGACGACGCGTTTCGTCTGGCCGTCCATAAACAAGGACGCCCGAAATTGGACACGACAATGTATCCCGTGTCAACAATGTAAAGTCACCAGGCACGTATCCTCACCCGTCGGAACATTCGGAGAATTAGTGGGCCGTTTCGAACACTTACACATAGACATTATCGTGATGCCATATTCAAAAGGCTACCGATATTGTCTAACGTGCATCGACCGTTTTTCGCGTTGGCCCGAAGCCATTCCCATCGCCGACATGGAGGCCGCAACCGTCGCTTCGGCTCTCCTTTCCACGTGGATATCTCGTTTCGGCGTGCCTTTAAGAATAACGACTGATCAAGGACGCCAGTTCGAGTCGAACCTATTTAACGAACTATGCCGGTTGCTCGGTATCAGACATTTGCGCACGACAACCTATCACCCCGCGTCCAACGGGATGGTAGAGCGCCTCCGCCGACAACTAAAAGCAGCAATCAAATGCCACGATACGAGCAACTGGGTGGATATCTTGCCGATAGTTCTATTAGGCATACGAACAGCTATTAAAGAGGACCTAAACGCGACGGCAGCCGAAATGGTTTATGGCACCGGCATACGATTGCCGGCAGAATTTTTTGTACCGACTAAACAACAAGCCAATTCGGAATTCGCAAGTCGCCTAAAAGACCGAATAGGAAAAATCAGGCCTCATCCAATTACGCGACACGGCGAAAAGAGAACCTTCGTGTTCCGCGACCTCGAAACATCGCCTTACGTATTTCTGCGTCGCGACGCCATCGGAGACCCCTTACAACCACCCTACGACGGGCCGTATCAGGTTATAGAGCGAGGAAAAAAGACCTTCACCATTAAAATAAATAATAAAAACGTAATAGTGTCCATAGACCGATTGAAACCCGTATTTCTATTTAACGACAATATTGAACACCATAGCACGGAAAAGCGCAATGTAACAATACCGCCCGGTGCCCGAAACGAACAAAGCGAAGGGGACTCAAGAGTTCATCACACCACACGCGCGGGCAGGAGAGTTCGATTTCCTGATCGGTTTCAGGCGGGTCTCGGATAGGCGTTAGGAGCCGGCGAACGTGCACCCTTGCCTGTAACATTTATATATTTTTCATTTATATAGCGTTATCACTGGTAAGGGGGTACTGTGGCGGCACGGGCCACGGAACTTTTCAACGGCTCCGGATACAAAGCGCGACGCCGCCAAAGCGCAACACCGACGTGCCCAATGTACCATCGATATCTTCACACTCTTTCCGCCGAATTCTCGGAAGAGCATACACGTGCCAGCACTGGCGGCACATCTAATGAATGCACGCTAGTGGGGATATCGATGGGCTACGAAGGGAAGAATCTGCGCGATCCGAAACAAAAGCAGAGTCAGTCTGTCTTGCGCCATTAAATGTGTAACTCCTCGGTACTATTTGATAGCAACGCGTCGAATGACCTCTCGGTGTCTATCGTTATTTGTTAGTTGTTACCTGTTGTCTGTTAAGTGTAATTGTTGATTGTTAATTGTTAACTCTGATTGTTGATTAGTTCTAATAAACTATTGTTCGTAAAAACACCAAGAGTAGTTCCTTACGCACCTATCACCATACCACCTCACTTCTATAGTCCATAATTTATTTTTATACATATACACAGGTTCTCGTATTCCAATACCAATAGACGTCTTTTATGAATATGAAGTGGATAGGTCGTGATAGATACTGAAGAAAACTAGAGTATAGTTAACGATATACTTATTAACAAATACTCTGGACGTACAATTTGCGTAGAACTTGCGATTACAATTAGCGGTTCGCGCTGCTAGCGATTCAGCAGAGTGCCCGGAACGACTTCGGATGATGATTGCTAAGATACGTCGAGGAACTTTAGTCAACTATCGACTACCATCTGCTAACTACCAATTACCGACTATCGACTATCGACTGACTCTTCGTCCCGATAATGCTGCAGAGGAAAACCATGATGGGGTGTGTCTAAGGATACGTCGTGAAAAACGTTCGTTAGGAAAGTGAGGGAAATGGACGTTGTTGTTAACCCCTTCCAGTACTTTAGCGAGTCAGACTCGCGATGCAGATTTTGGCCCAAACATGAGAGAGAGAGAAGGAGAGAGAGAGAAGGAGAGAGAGAGAAGGAGAGAGAGAGAAGGAGAGAGAGAGAGAAGGAGAAAGTGAGAGAGAAGGAGAGAGAGAGAAGGAGAGAGAGAGAGAGAAGGAGAGAGAGAGAGAGAGAAAAGGAGAGAGAGAGAAGGAGAGAGAGAGAGAGAAGGAGAGAGAGAGAGAAGGAGAGAGAGAGAGAGAGAGCTGGATCCGTTGTAACGAGAGTTGCAAATTGTCTGTTGAGTTGTCTAGATTACAGTACGTTATTGTGACTAGTTCACGTTAAACAACCATCGTTCTTCTGTTTAATCAACATCTGTACAATCCATTTATTGTAAATAAATCATCAATAATAAATATATACAGGGTGGTTGGTAACTGCAGGTACAAGCGGGAAGGGAGTGATTCTACGCGAAAAAAGAAGTCGAAAATATAGAATACAAATTTTTTGTTTAATTTTTCCATCGAGACAACGATCTGTGGCGGATCGGTATCAACAGGACGCTGACAGGACGAGGCATCAACGCGGCACAACACCTCCCGGGCGATCCGCTGGTACCAACCGCCAACAGATCTACAGTGAGATCCGTTATAAGGAGACGTGATAAAGTGCACGCGTACCGGGCGAAAATTCAAAGTCGATTTTCTCGAAAACAAAACCTCAAACGAAAAATTTTTATTCTATATTTTCGACTTCTTTTTTCGCGTAGAATCACCCCCTTTCCGCTTGTACCACCAGTTACCAACCACCCTGTATATTTTCGATACTACCGTAGAAGTTATTCATACCGGGGTACCTACGTAGCTGCTTAACGTTCGCGGGCTTCGGAATATTCACGACCGCTTCCACTCGCTCGTCGTTATCGTGGTTTTTTCGACGTCTTCGGGCGAACAAGAGGACGCAGGAAGGGGTGCAACAGAAATTAATTCATAAGAGGTTCCTGGAGCACTCCTATCATACGTAGGGTGGTCATCGTGGAGTTTTAGTCGGTAGGAGTCCGACACTACTCTGCTCTTACGCGGACAAAAAAAAACTAGGAAGGAGATTTTTGAGTACCTATCCATTACGAATATACGGCGGGATACTAAGCCGCCGTCGCATGTGTCACGTAAAATTCGTGATAAAAAAAAACGAGATCTGAGAAATGACTTAACTAGACTCTGTCCTTTTATATTTTTATATGCTTTTATCCACAAAAGTGATTAAGGATAATATTACAAGTTACAATTATAAATATTACATTTATTACAAGAAGTAGCAAAGTTACAAAATATTAAAATCGTTATAAAAATCGCAGCCAAGCTGCATCGAAGACTAGTCTCGTGGTCGAGTGCTCACAGTTTTCGTATGTTGCGTTTACCGGTGTTGAGGGGCAAGGAGAGGACCCTGAGTGCTCTACGTAATAAGAAAAAATTAGTTCAAAAAATGGTTCATTGTCAGATAGTGTAGAATGAGGTGGGTTTGGGCATGGACACTGTCACACTTACCACGTTCACGGGCGGCTGATTCCTTTTTCCGTATTCCAGGTACATGGGAAACGGCAGTTCTTCGCGTGTTTTTTGAATGTTGCGTGGTAGTAACAAACTCCACGCTCCTTTAGTCGGTTTTTCAAAATTGATTTACGCTGACCCCGGTTTCGTCTTCGTGTAGGGCGCCTGTTGCCGAGACCCAACGCATTCATTCTGTCTTGCAATTGTGCCATCCTTTCGCTCCACACATCGCCCATCATTTGGTCATCGTCTGCTCTGACGTTTCTTTCAGTTGGATCGGTTATCGCAGTTAGTCTTTGGTCTGGGTAGATCTCGTATGTACTATCGGCGAATTGGATTTGCGTTTGTTCATTCCTGCCCGGCACGGCGGCTAGGAGATGCTGCACATGGTCCAATACTTGGTTCCCAAAGAGTGTGCCGATGTAGTCATCCGGAGTCGAGGGAGTCGGAAGATTTCGTGGATCGCAGCCCATTTGAGATGGCGTTCTGTCCCCCATTTCACTGGATTCCAGCAGCATTTGCGTTCTCGTGCTGTCGCACGCGGTCGTCGTGCGTTCTGCACCGTCGATACTAATCGTCCTAAACATCCTTACAATCGTGGTGATTGAATTCTCGGTAGCTCTGTCACAGGCACCTTTCTCACTATACATAGTCGGAGTCATCACTTTGGGGTGGTCGAATCGTGAAAGGTGCTGAACTAAACTGGAGTATAGTTAACGATATAATCATTAACAAATAATGTTCTCGATATACACCTTGCGTAGAGCCTGTGTTTCCAATTAACGTCTCTCACTTCGTGGATACAAGTTCGACTTGCGATAGAGTGCCTGTTCGGATGACGATTGCTAAGATGCGTCGAGGAACTCTAGTGAATTATCGACTACCAAACTGCTTACTACCGACTACCGACTACCGACTACCGACTACCGACTCTCGACTGATTTTGCAGATGATGCTGCAGAGGAAAACTATGATGGGGTGTGTCTAAGAATACGAAATCATCGGATTGGTCGAAGAAAACCTTCGTTAGAAAAGTGAGGGAAAGGGACGTTGCTGTTTATTGGTTAATATATTGGTAGGTGGTTAAATGGTAGGACTATTTGTTCGTTTGAAGAACCTTAGTTAGTATAATCCTCAGATTTATGGCGGGTCCTTAGGCTTATTACAGGTATGTCCTGAAGATGTTTGGATATCTGGTAATTATCTTGTGCGAGGGCAGGGTCTTTGTGTAGCGAGCCACGGAACAGGCACCATTGTAAAGTTGACTGTGGAGTGCTGTTACAAATATTATGCGTATTATGTGATACATTTTAAAATTTCATTGTTACTCTTATGAGACTTGAGTATCAGATTATATTGGTAAAGTTTGAAACAAATCTGAAAAATGTACATACGGTGAATCGTACAACATTCGGACACTATGATGTACGAAATGTTATCGCTGCTATATTTTCTTACAATAATATTGAGAAGATAATTGATATCATGCATTAAACATCATAGATGGAAAAAATATAAATTTTATCTATTTAATACACATAGATTTGTAAATAATAATGCATAGATGAAATAACGTGTAAATTTTATGTCGCAAAAATATTCACGTAACAAATTACATTAATTTCGTATCAAATATGCTTATTAAAAAGATATTATAATGAATATTAATACTTTGCTGGAAAATCATTTTGTTTAAATGACTTCGTGTAATCGTTTTGGCATTTTAGAAATAATTTTGTTTTATATCCCTACGTATGCAATTCCGTTTTTCTATTAAATTGTTTTAATTCCGCTATTATACAATACATATACATATACATTTTTTTAATTTCTTTTTTTAATTTTTCCATCGAGACGCGATAAAGTGCACGCGTATCGAGCGAAAATTCAAAGTCGATTTTCTCGAAAACGAAGCCTCAAACGAAAAATTTAAAAAAAAAATAAACAAAAAATTTTATTCTATATTTTCGACTTCTTTTATCACGTAGAATCACCCTCTTTCCGCTTGTACCACCAGTTACCAACCACCCTGTATAATATAATATATAATCGCTTGTTTACGTTCTCGGCTCAATATTCTCGAACGTAAATCGTAGGTTAAGGGGTTAAAAATACAGGTGTATCAAATAAATAAAAACTATATTTTCTCAACTATCACTGTTTAATACATAATACCACATTTATTCCGTTAACGTTACTGTAAGACAATATAGCAGAAAATATAATATGGTGCCTGTTCCGTGGCTCGCTACACAAAGACCCTGCCCTCGCACAAGATAATTACCAGATATCCAAACGTCTTCAGGACATACCTGTAATAAGCCTAAGGACCCGCCATAAATCTGAGGATTATACTAACTAAGGTTCTTCAAACGAACAAATAGTCCTACCATTTAACCACCTACCAATATATTAACCAATAAACAGCAACATCCCTTTCCCTCACTTTTCTAACAAAGGTTTTCTTCGACCAATCCGATGATTTCGTATTCTTAAACACACCCCATCATAGTTTTCCTCTGCAGCATCATCTGCAAAATCAGTCGAGAGTCAGTAGTCGGTAGTCGGTAGTCGGTAGTAAGCAGTTTGGTAGTCGATAATTCACTAGAGTTCCTCGACGCATCTTAGCAATCGTCATCCGAACAGGCACTCTATCGCAAGTCGAACTTGTATCCACGAAGTGCGAGACGTTAATTGGAAACACAGGCTCTACGCAAGGTGTACATCGAGAACATTATTTGTTAATGATTATATCGTTAACTATACTCCAGTTTAGTTCAGCACCTTTCACGATTCGACCACCCTAAAGTGATGACTCCGACTATGTATAGTGAGAAAAGTACCTATGACAGTGCTTTCGAGGATTCAATCACCACGATTATAAGGATGTTTAGGAGGATTAGTATCCACGATGCAGAATGCACGACAACCGCGTGCGACAGCACGAGAACGCAAATGCTGCAGGAATCCAGGGACATAAGGCCATCCCAAACATACTGCGATCCACAAAATCTTCCATCTCCCTCGACCCCGGATAACTACATCGGCACACTCTTTGGGAACCAATCATTGACGCATGTGCAGCATTTCATAGCCGCCGTGCCGAGTAGGAATGCCCAACCGCAAATCCAGTTCGCCGATAGTATATACGGGATCCACCCGGACCAAGGACTAACTGCGATAACCGATCCAACTGAAAGACACGTCACAGCAGACGATGACCCAATGACGGGCGATAGGTGGAGCGAAGTGATGGCACAATTGCAAGCCAAGATGAGTGCGTTGAGCCTCGAAAACACGAGCCCTACAAATAAACGAAAATGGGATCAGCGTAGATCGATTTTGGAAAACCGACTAAAGCACCTCCGACTTTGTTACTGCCACACATCAGTTAGAAATTACGCTAAGAACGCCCATTTCCCATACACCCGGAATACGGAAAAAGGAATCAGCTGCTCGTGGATGTGGTAAGTGTGACAGTGTCCATGCCCAAACCCACCTCATTCCACACTATCTGACAATGAACCATTTTTTGAACTAATTTTTTCTTATTACGTAGAGCACTCAGGGTCCTCTCCTTGCCCCTCAACACCGGTAAACGCAACATACGAAAACTGTGAGCACTCGACCACGAGACTAGTCTTCGATGCAGCTTGGCTGCGATTTTTATAACGATTTTAATATTTTGTAACTTTGCTACTTCTTGTAATAAATGTAATATTTATAATTGTAACTTGTAATATTATCCTTAATCACTTTTGTGGATAAAAGCATATAAAAATATAAAAGGACAGAGTCTAGTTAAGTCATTTCTCAGATCTCGTTTTTTTTTATCACGAATTTTACGTGACACATGCGACGACGGCTTAGTATTCCGCCGCATATTCGTAATGGACAGGTACTCAAAAATCTCCTTCCTAGCGGACACCGGTGCCGATATATGGGCACATCCGCGCAACAAAATACACGGACTCGCGACCAGAAGCGAGTCGAAGTGTTCGCGACCAACGGAACCATCGCAACATCGCGTTTAACCTTTTTTTTCTTTTTTTTTTTGTCCGCGTAAGAGCAGAGTAGTGTCGGACTCCTACCGACTAAAACTCCACGATGACCACCCTACGTATGATAGGAGTGCTCCAGGAACCTCTTATGAATTAATTTCTGTTGCACCCCTTCCTGCGTCCTCTTGTTCGCCCGAAGACGTCGAAAAAACCACGATAACGACGAGCGAGTGGAAGCGGTCGTGAATATTCCGAAGCCCGCGAACGTTAAGCAGCTACGTAGGTACCCCGGTATGAATAACTTCTACGGTAGTATCGGAAATATACAGGGTGGTTGGTAACTGGTGGTACAAGCGGAAAGGGGGTGATTCTACGCGAAAAAAGAAGTCGAAGATATGGAATAAAAGAAATTTTTTTTTTCTTTAATTTTTCCATCGAGTCAACGATCTACAGTGAGATCCGTTATAACGTACCGCACGCGTACCGAGCGAAAATTCAAAGTCGATTTTGTCGAAAGCAAAGCCTGAAACGAAAAATTTTTATTCTATATTTTCGACTTCTTTTTTCGCGTAGAATCTCCCCCTTTCCGCTTGTACCACCAGTTACCAACCACCCTGTATAATATAATATATAATCGCTTGTTTACGTTTTCGGCTGATAATTCTCGAACGTAAATCGTAGGTTAAGGGGTTAAAAATATAGGTGTATCAAATAAATAAAAACTATATTTTCTCAACTACCACTGTTTAATATATAATACCACATTTATTCCGTTAACGTTACTGTAAGAAAACATAGCTGCAATAATATTTCGTATATGATAGTGTCCGAATATTAATGCGGATCAGAAGAATTACAGGATATTCAGTAAGGGTAATATATTTCGCAGAGATCACAAAAGCATTGGAATGGTTAATTAACCATCCTCTCAATGAGCTTTAATATTCTGTATACCACCATTAATACTAATTATATGAGTAAAACGACTATTCATATTATACATATACTAATTTTTATTAGATATTTGTTTGTAACAAATATTTTGCAATCTCTGTACATATCTTTAGACTGGTTTCAAATTTTGCCAATATAATTATGACAATCGGGACTTATAGCGTCTCATTCGAGCGCTAATGCGATTGCAAAATGTTTTATATAATACATACACATGGACAAAAATATTTTCTTCGGTCAATGCCCAAATATATTTTCGTAAGTGCCAGTATAAATTTATAATAATTCTTAAATAATGTTCTAAATATTCCTAAGCAGAAAATTACTTTCTGTAAGTCTTCTAATATTTATTAAGGGCGATGTAAGTGCTTGTATACATAGATATACATGCATATAGAAGAACTATAATTTTACTATTGACATCTCCTCGAAACTGCGTTTGGCGGAGCTGCTTTATCGAGTAGCCACGCAATCCATATCGCAGAGTAGGAAGTCAGGCATAAATCGAGTTTATATCGGCAGTAAAACTCCTACCTATCTGTGTCGAGTAACGAAATGAAACCCGATCCGATGTAACTCTGACAACCAGCTAATATTATTATATCCTCAGGCACTGATGAATCTCGCGAAAAACAGTAAATATCGAATCTTTTGCTCCTTCTTCTTAGTTTATTATGGAAATTGTTAAATGATACGGAAGTAATATTCAATTTATATCATATACGTATTTTGTAAAATCATAGAAATACAATTATATATATCGGGTTTGTCGGGTTGACGTTAGTCTTACGGGCGCGTAGCGTATCGTCATTAGGACAAACCATCGTAGTTGTTCAATGGAGATTATATTTACAATTATGTGTACAGGTGTTGATTTAACAGGGTTTAACAATTAAACGTGGTAATTAGACACTCTTAATGTTAAAGACAATGTTCTTACGTTCAATAACGAATCCACGGTCAACGGGAAGACATTTTGAACAATTGAATATATTTTGAAACGCAAAGTGACGTTAGCTGTGACGCTCGGTATCTTCCTGACTGACTAACCAGACGATGTGTGAAAACTCTCCAAGGTAAGCACAAGAATAAAAGACTGACACGATCACATTTGTCAATTGCATATTGGCCGGGGATACCAACAAAATTCCAGCCGCCGCTGCTAGACAGACCCGCGTAGAGCCGTCATTGTTCCTGCCCGGGGCTTGTTTGTTAGGGGGGGGGGGGAGAGAAGGTTAATTCGTACAAAAAAAGGCATGTTTTTGTGAATTTTTTACAATGACACATTAAAATATCTTTTTTAAAACCAATAGTTCATTAAAGTATGACATTCGAAGAATATTGTATACAATTTTCACGGAGAAATATTAAAAAAATACGGCAATGGCAGCAATTATTCGGACGTGTCTCGGAAAAAAGTATAATTGCGGTGCCCCTCATAACTTGGTGCTGCATCACCCGAAATCAAAAAGTTAAAGTTCATTCGTTAGGTAATAGTCTTCCCCAGGTAACGCTGCGAGGGTTTTTCAAAATTTCAATTTTTCACTTTTTTGAAACACTTTGAAGGGAAAAACGCGATTTTGTGCGAAAATTTGCGGTTAATTTGTTATTGTAAAATAAAAATAATTAACAAATTTGAAAAAACTTTGTGGTGTTACCTCGTAAATTATGTACAGAAATAGTGTTCAAAATTTCAGCTCTTCGGCTGTTGCTACTTTTTCTTCTTTTATAGCAGATTAAAAAAATCGATTCGCTACTTCTCTTACAGTCGAGCACATTTCTTTCACGCAATCATTGTACGTCGGTTTTGATAAAAACCTACTAGACAAATCCATCAAGCCGCAGAACTTTTCACAGCCAACTAATCCAAGGCCTAATATCCTCATCACGAAAACAAACCGATAATTAACATCGAAAGTACCAGAGTTTATTCTTGCACTAGACGGAACATTTGTAATCTGTTTACAGCATTCGCACGACACTTTGATGTCAAATGCAAGACCCTCTTTCTTAGTCGAATGAAAATTTACTTTTCCATCACATTTCACACACTTCACTAGCGTAGCAATTGTTGAAAAGACTAATAAAAAATCAATTATCCTACAATGTTCTTCAAAATCCTTCGTGACTTGATCTTCAAAGGTCACTTTTATTTTTTTGGCTGACGCGCTACTTGTTGAAATGCCTTCGTTTTTACGTTTATGCGGAGGTACAATTTTTCTAGGTCGATATAATCTCGAACCAGTTGATTGTCTATCAGATCTTGTAATTTTTTTAGGCATTTTAGTAATAATTTAACCCAAAACTTAATGAAAATGGAGCCAAAATGATGCGAAAATAGGTACGCACCTGTACGTCATGCTCGATAGAATACTCCCATGCTAAATTTTATACTCTACCCTGACAAGATATGCAGTACAGGTATAAGGAGGTTTGTACTTAAGTCGAAATTTCTGTAAATAGATCCGGGGGGTAAAATTAGGTATTATATAGAGAGACAAACGTGTGCCAGGTAGCAATAGCACGCTCGGGTCGGGTAGGTAATAAAATCCGACACGTATAAAGATACTCGTAACTTCGTTAATTTTACTCCAAACGACTTGAAATTTTGACACGATGTTCTTAAGATATTATGCATTCAATTAAAAAAATAAAAAAAATGCACAAAGAAATTTTAAAACCTTACCCCCTCCCCCCCTTAATACAACGTGTGTCTCACAATATTGATACTTCTTCTGTTAGGTAAAAACGTTCATCCCGTGATCGTGGCTACGTTCAGCGACCAGTTGTGTCATCTCAAGCCCAAGCCCACTGTCGCAAATCTCGGGCAAACATAATCAGATCGTATCACAACTACTACTTCTAAGTTCTATTATTTAAGTACAGCTATAATAAATAGTTTAGACGAAAGTATCGGGGATTTTCCCAAAATTCCAAAAGAAAGGCCCGATGTCCCTACATCTGCGACATATATTTATATAAAATCATACATCTCGCAATACATTAAAAGGAATCTACGGTTAGACGTAATCTTGATATGTAATAATATCCTTCTGGGATCCTTTCCTTGCAAAAATATGATATTTCGCAGTTTCGTTTGAATTATATTAATACATTGTAAATGCATGACGAGATATATCGTTTTTCATATGCTATCGCTTAGGACTGTTGGTGAGATATGTAAGACTTTGTGTTATCAAACGAGAGCGATTATTATAATTCAGTAAAAGTGGCAATAGATGGAAGATTTTTTTACAATTTATTTCATTTAATTTTTTGAGCATTTGAAATATGGATAGTAATAATCAGATTGTGGTTGTTTATGCAAGTGGAAGCTAAGCAGACTTATTTCACTCACCAGATATTATAACGGATATTATATTTTAGATTACATATTCTATACTTTTTCATGTTTGCTACATTGTGCACGTTTTTATAATTTTACATTTTCCGTAAATACATAAACAGCGTCAGTCTGGTGTTAAGAAATTAATGACATTAAAAAAATATTTGTGGACAATTTATGGGAAAGATCAAGGGAAGATAGAATTAAAAATATTTCGATGTGGGTAAATGTGATTCCCAAAGTCGAAATAATATGATTATGATATTAGTAAAAAATGAAAAAAAAAGAATTTTAGGCAAGATGGATGATTTTTCAACTGACTGATGATAGTAATTACCAAAAGGCATTTTTTACCAAATTTTTACATTTATCAGAAGGAAAAATTGTAATGATAAAAAATACACAAATTATAGCCATATATAATCTTTTGAATGTAAATATTTAATATGCAGATATCTAAAAGTTGATGATTTTTTAAATGATTCATTCTTTTAGCAAACTGACGATATGTAACGTTCAAAAATTTGTAATCGTAAAATGTTTGTCGTATTTACTTATTTTACCATACACGCTGTTTTCTAGTTTCAACTTTTTCATCATTTTTCGATTTCTTTTTCGAAAAATTATTAAAATTTGGACAATTCCATTGTTGTATATTTTTTATTAATTATGCAAATGAATTCAGCAGTCAAATATTTTAGACGCGTGTTTCTTTTCTCAAAAATTATTACAAATGAAGAAGATATAAGGAATTGAAAATGAATAAACCGAACGTTTCCAACCGTGTACCGAACATATGCGAAGAACGCGTGATGTCACAAATATGCAACGGCGCTACGCACTTTCTTCTCGCCAATATAACTACGACATACCGCGTGTAAATATCACGTATGTATATATGATGTCTGATGTATGTCATGCATGTACATGACTGTGCAGCAGACTGATGACGTCACAAAGATAGCGAAAAAATCCGCGTTTCTATATCGCTCGAATATTAGCAAAGTTTTATCTTAAATTAAATTTTATATTAAATATATGTAACGAAAATATGAACCAAGTGTTTCTATTGAGAAAAATTTTTGTTTTTAATAATCTTTTTAGTAAAAAAAGAAAAATGCAATTAACTCATCGCAGTAAAATAATACAGTAGAATCACTTATAAGAGCGAAGATAAATTGCATGCGTTTTGAGGTGTACGAATTTCCTGTAATACGGGACCTACTAAAACTAAATAAAATTTCATTTTTGAGATAACATTATTAATTTTGTACAGAAACAGCTGCAACATTGTGCGTGCAGTCTTATTATCGTATGAAAATTAGCGCGTAACTAGATTTGCGAATCAATTGAAAAATGCATAAGTATATTTGCATATCACGAATAAGTCGAACTTGGGATAAAACGCGAGAGACAAGCGCAGCAAATCAATTAAAATTACTGCTCTTATTTGCTTACATTGTATGTTCAATCCTTTTGCCAGTCCCCCGATATACTAATGTTTGATGCAAATATATGTACATGCGTGAAAACTGTCGTTGACCGATCTACCGGTCCCGTCTGTTTTCGTTCAGACTTTCGAATCCGAGACCTACTTACGATGTATTTATCAGAATAGCTGGCGTTTCTTACGTATAGCATACTGTGCAGATTGACAATAACAGGATTAGGGTAATAATATGCTTTTACACCTCTAAAAGTTACTATCACATATGGGAAATATGTTTAGAAGCCACACTGATTAACTTTCTAAACTGTATAAAGTAGAAAAGTTGAAAACATAATTTTCTAAATTTATTTTGGTATTTACTATTATTTATGTCATTCTTTTCTATTAAATTTCTACTAAAAATATTTTTTTTTTTGTTTATTAATATTTACAATCAATTCTCGCATTGAGAATTTTCAGTAATATTTTCTGGCGTGGCGCAGTGACATGGCTAATTATTTATAATAAGTTAATACTTATTATAGATAAGTATAATTTATAAGTAAGTGTTAAAAATAAGTAAATATTACATAATATAAATATCTCATTTAATCTAGTGTTTAGGTCTAACGGGTAGTGTCTCTTCAGCCTGCGGATCTGGTCCGACGTATCAAGTAATCCAGTAATTAGGGGGTTTCGATGTTTCTTGACTCTTTTGTTTTATCTGCCGCTA